>NC_034592.1:152190531-152205531 GCF_900095145.1 Mus pahari
TCCCCCTCCCCCTCTGTTGGCCTAGTGTGAAGAGATAACCTCCATTCCAAACTTTAGGCTTGGTGTATGGGAAGAACAGAATCTGATATCTGATCTCGGGTTTCTCTCTCCTCTTGCCAGAGAGAGAGAGAGAGAGAGAGAGAGAATGAGAAAATACTGCATTAAGATTATGCTAGCCTTGCAGATCTGAAGCTGGGTCTCCTTTGCATGGGGACATCTTTGCTTATATCTTACCCATGTGACTCTAAAAGGCCAGGTGGAGAAAATGAACCCATGAGCATAAATAGCCACATTCCCCGTCGGCGGCACTGATGGGGATTCGCCCATTAATTCTCTTTTGCTCCGGCTCTCTCTCCCGTGCCTGCATTTTCCCTGTGCAATTACTGGCCCTCGGTCCTTTCAGAGAAGGGGAAGCATGTTTTCCCCAATAGCATTTTGCATCCACAAATCAACTCTATAATTGGCATCTCGTGACGGGTACCCACAAATCACGGTGCATTTGAAATTACAGGAACAAGATCGAGAGAGTATTTTCAGCCGTGTCTGGAAAGGTCTTCATAAACCCGTGAGAGAATAATAGACTGGCCCCCAAATCTCCCATTCTAACACCACTCACCATTATTTTAAAATCATTGTATTTGCTGAGCTTACATAATTTTTCAGCCATTGGTCAGAGATGCTATTTGCATACTCCTTCACCCCCCCCTCTTTCTCTCTCCTGGCAACTCTCTATAAATAAAAATGTTACAAAAGAGAGACACAGGCTATCAAGGAGGTGACGGCCATGTATCCAGGTTCCTATTTAGATGAATTCAAGCCAATGCTCCCAAGGGTCTTGGGGCAGTTTGCCATGGAGATGCTAAGGACCAAACCCTAACTTTCTTAGGAGCCAACAATCTCCTGTACCATGACATTAATAGGATTTGCATTTCAGTCTAGATTCCCAGAAAACCATACACACAAATTTTGCCTCTGCCCCATTACAGGAAACATCAGAGTGATGTTTGACCCTACATTGTTAACCTGTGATCATAATCATCCATAGAGAATTATGCCTTTGCCAAGATACAAAGCAACAGGCAACGGATGGCACACAGGACAACATTTGGGGTCTGGGATGTACTCGGGGTGGTGCTTGCCTAGCGTGCATGAAAGCTGGGTCTATCCCCAGTGTCATGTAAACTAGGCATGATGATACATGCTTGTATGCTCAGCACTGAGGAAGCAGAGGAGGAGGATCAAAAGCTCATGTCCTGCTACATAGCAAATTTGAGACCAGCCTGGGCTCTGTGAGACCCATCCCTGAGACCAGCCTGGGCTACGTGAGACCCAGCCCACAATAAAATTCCAGCATTTATTGTTTCCCCTGTTTCTGTTGAAGTTGGTAGAAGTATAGATTGCATTGCTATTCCGTTCAGGCTGGGTAGACAGGGCCTTGGGGATGGACTCTGTCCGCTGTTGCTACACTTAGTTCATCGCTCTCTGTCTCCTGCAGGGTATGCCCAGGAGGAAGTCCTGAAGGAAGAGGAGGAAATAAAGGAAGAGGAGGAGGAGGAGGAAGACAGTGGCTCCGTGGCTCAGCACCAGAGCAGCAATGACACCGGGACAGATGAGGAACTAGAAACGGGCCCAGAGCAGAAAGGCTACTTCAGCTGCCAGAACTCACCGGGGAGCCACCTGTCCAATCAGGACGCAGAAAACGAGTCTCTCCTGAGCGATGCCAGCGACCAGGTGTCAGACATCAAAAGTGTCTGTGGCAGAGATGTTTCAGACAAGAAAGCAAACGCTCACCCCAAACTTCCAAGCGAACCTCATAACTGCATGGATAAAATGACAGCTGTCTATGCCAATATCCTATCAGATTCCTACTGGTCGGGCCTGGGCCTCGGCTTCAAGTTATCCAACAGCGAGAGACGGAATTGCGACACCCGCAACAGCAGTGGCAAGAATGATTTTGATTGGCACCAAGATGCCCTGTCCAAAAGCCTGCAGCAGAACTTGCCTTCCCGTTCTGTCTGTAAGCCCAGCCTATTCAGCTCCGTGCAGCTGTACCGGCAGAGCAGTAAGATGTGCGGCTCGGTGTTCACCGGAGCCAGCAGGTTCCGCTGCAGGCAGTGCAGTGCGGCCTACGACACTCTCGTGGAGCTGACCGTGCACATGAACGAGACAGGCCACTATCAAGATGACAACCGCAAAAAAGATAAGCTCAGACCCACGAGCTACTCCAAGCCCCGGAAAAGGGCCTTCCAAGACATGGACAAAGAGGATGCCCAGAAGGTTCTGAAATGTATGTTTTGTGGTGACTCCTTCGATTCCCTGCAAGATTTGAGTGTCCACATGATAAAGACAAAACATTACCAAAAAGTGCCTTTGAAGGAGCCGGTACCAACCATTTCCTCCAAGATGGTCACACCAGCCAAGAAGCGTGTTTTCGATGTCAACAGGCCTTGCTCCCCGGACTCCACCACAGGGTCACTTGCAGATTCCTTTTCTTCCCAAAAGAGTGCTAACCTGCAGCTGCCCTCCAACAGCCGCTACGGCTACCAAAACGGCGCCAGCTACACTTGGCAGTTCGAGGCCTGCAAGTCCCAGATCTTAAAGTGTATGGAGTGTGGCAGTTCCCATGATACTTTGCAGCAACTCACCACCCACATGATGGTCACGGGTCACTTTCTCAAAGTCACTAGCTCTGCCTCCAAGAAAGGAAAGCAACTTGTGTTGGACCCCCTAGCGGTGGAGAAAATGCAGTCACTGTCTGAGACCCCAAACAGTGAGTCTCTGGCCCCTAAGCCATCAAGTAACTCCCCCTCCGAGTGCACAGCCTCTACCACCGAGCTAAAGAAAGAAAGCAAGAAGGAGAAGGGAGAGGGCATCGAAGATGAACAAGGTGTGAAAAGCGAGGACTATGAAGACTCTCTACAGAAACCTCTCGACCCCACCATAAAATACCAATACCTGAGAGAGGAGGACTTGGAAGACGGCTCGAAGGGCGGTGGGGACATTTTAAAGTCACTGGAAAATACCGTAACCACAGCCATCAACAAGGCCCAAAATGGTGCTCCCAGCTGGAGCGCATACCCAAGTATCCACGCAGCCTACCAGCTCTCAGAGGGCACCAAGCCACCTATGGCAATGGGCTCTCAGATACTGCAAATCCGACCCAACCTTGCCAACAAGCTGAGGCCCATTGCGCCCAAATGGAAAGGCATGCCGCTCGGCCCCGTCCCCACAAGCCTGGCCCTGTACACTCAAGTCAAGAAGGAGACAGAAGACAAAGATGAAGTCATAAAGCAGTGTGGGAAGGAAAGTCCCCACGAAGAGGCAACATCTTTCAGCCAGCCTGAGGGCGAGTCTTTCTCCAAAATCGAACCACCTTCAGAATCCAGGAAGGCTGAGCCCTGTCCCCTTAAGGAGGAGGAGAAGCCGCCGAAAGAGAAACAGGAGCCCTTAGAACCAGTATCTTCTCTGACCAATGGCTGTGCGCCGGCTAACCACACCCCGGCGCTGCCTTCCATCAACCCGCTCAGTGCCCTGCAGTCAGTCCTGAACAACCACCTGGGCAAAGCCACCGAGCCCTTGCGATCCCCTTCCTGCTCCAGTCCCAACTCAAGCACAATCCCCATGTTCCATAAGTCCAGTCTCAACGTGGTGGACAAGCCAGTCATAAGTCCCACCTCCACCAGGCCGGCAGCCGGTGTGTCCCGACACTACCTGTTTGAGAACACCGACCAGCCCATTGACCTGACCAAGTCCAAAAGCAAGAAAGCCGAGTCCTCGCAAGCACAATCCTGCACGTCCCCACCTCAGAAGCATGCTCTGTGTGACATTGCCGATATGGTCAAGGTCCTCCCCAAAGCCACCACCCCAAAGCCAGCCGCTTCCTCGAGGGTCCCTCCTATGAAGCTGGAAATCGACGTCAGACGCTTCGAGGATGTTTCGAGCGAAGTCTCCACTTTGCACAAAAGGAAAGGCCGGCAGTCCAACTGGAACCCTCAGCATCTTCTCATCCTGCAAGCTCAGTTCGCCTCGAGCCTCTTCCAGACCTCAGAGGGCAAATACCTGCTTTCTGACCTGGGCCCGCAAGAGCGGATGCAAATCTCAAAGTTCACGGGACTCTCCATGACCACCATCAGCCACTGGCTGGCTAACGTCAAATACCAGCTTAGGAAAACAGGTGGGACAAAATTCCTGAAAAACATGGACAAAGGGCACCCCATCTTTTACTGCAGTGACTGTGCGTCCCAGTTCAGAACCCCCTCTACCTACATCAGCCACCTAGAGTCTCACCTGGGCTTCCAAATGAAGGACATGACCCGGATGGCGGCTGACCAGCAAAGCAAGGTGGAGCAGGAGATCTCCCGGGTGTCGTCGGCTCAGAGGTCTCCAGAGACAATAGCTGGCGAAGAGGACACAGACTCTAAATTCAAGTGTAAGTTATGCAGTCGGACATTTGTGAGCAAACACGCAGTAAAACTGCACCTAAGCAAAACGCACAGCAAGTCACCCGAACACCACTCTCAGTTTGTAGCAGACGCGGATGAAGAATAGTTCTGCAGGTATGGGGTTTGCTCCCAGGTGACGGTGACCACGGCCTTGTGAGGAGCGTGTTAAAAGGAGATGGGTCTGCTTAGAAGCAGAGGCTGTCTCTTGAGGCCTGGCAGGACCATAGTTTGCTGCCGTAGACTTAAATTTTACAAATGACAGGACCAGATCAGTGGGTCCTAGCCATTCCCCCAACGGCCTCCAGTTTAGAGGGGAAGCAGGATACAATGTATCTAAGAGAGATGAAGCTCTCGTGGTTGTTCAAAGAGCTCCAGGACACGCAATTCCCTTAGCAACCTAAGGCCCAGCCTCCAAGGTCCAGCTTCCCCTCATTTTAATTAACAAGGACTAGATTCCATTTTGCCATCTGCCTTCCCACAGCAATGCTTAATACTTACGGAGTGGGGAAGAGGTGGCACCAGAATGAAGACGGTGGGGGGAGGGGGACACCCTAGGGGCCGTTATATACAGGGATAGCTTAATCAGTTCACGAATGGCTTAATGATATCTTTACTGTCAGCCCTTGTAATGAACACATTTGGTAGCTGACTTTTATCGACGGCTACCTCCACGCTCCTTCCGTGTTTCCTTCCTTCCTTCATTTCCCTACAGACAAGCGGGGACCCTTAAGGGGGACCATCGGGATGCACTCCTCTACGGAGCAGGGAGATAAAAATGCCTTTAGATTTTCTTTAGGATAAACTCGGGATCAGAGTCCACCTTTAACAAAGAGAGATGCAAAACATCCCTGTGAGTTTATGTCACATATAGAGATGGGTAGTCGAAGCCTGTACACGGCCAAGTGAGTAGGGTCTGTCCAACAGCTTCAAGATACTTTTTTTTCAATTGGGCTGGAGGTGCACTTTGGTAGTAGAGTACTTGTCCAGCATACACAAGGTCTTGGGTTCAAGCCCCAGTACCAAAATGAGAAAAGAAAGGAATTTGTACCATGTATCATAGAAGTCCACGCCTTGCTTTGTTACCGATGCCCAAGTCATTTATGTCACCTCCAGGAGAAAGGACATAGATGACCAAAGGCAAATACTTTATAGCAAATTAGTCACACGTAGGCTGCTTCCAAATCTTGAGCTTAAGCAAGGCTGGATGTCAGCCAAGCTCCGTCATAGGATTCCTCTGCTGCTTCTTCTCTCCCCTCCAGCAGGGCACGCCCACGCACTAGGGATCCCAACACACGGCCAGACTGAACACAAGGGTCCAGCAAGAGCTAAGGGTTCTGTACTTTACAGTCCAGCACATGCCCCCACAGCGTTACAGAATTGCTCTTAGTTAATTCACGACAAGGTATGGAAAGCTTATCCTAGGAGCCCTCACCACCCACCCCCTCTTTGCAAAGCTTTCACTTTTACGCAGGAAACTTCGGGTCAAGCTGTACAGGCACAGACACTAGGGGAGACGCTAGATAGAGAAAGGTCCTATGTGGCGCGCTCCGATCGCTCCTCACAGAGCTAGGGAGCTTCCAAGTGGGAAGATGGGCAGAAAGAAAGGGAAATATGAGCTTGACTCCAGACTCTTCCCTCCAGGTGGGAATCCATGCTTCTGATTTGGGTGGGGGGCCCCCCCGTGAGGGTTACCCCTACTGTTTGCATGCCTTTATCATGATAATTAAATGTTCCGGGCAGATTCATCTCCGGGATTCCAAGCATGACTGTACATCTTACCTTATTGAATGGAAAGCTATTTTGCATCTGTTGAGCCCAATGTGAGCTCTGGGTTCTGCCACATGCTATTTATTTACCATATCACATTTTAAATTTTTATGTAATTAGCCATTATGCTCTTCTGGTCCTTAAAAAAAAAAAAAGGTGGACATACATAAAGAACCTAGAGACAAGAAGTATGTTTTAAATCTAATAATTGTGGGTCCAAACCCCGGCGAAGAGAACAAATAGGTGATGTTTATTTTGTGCTATAATAAAGACCAATTTTCCACCTGTTAGGTTTGTAATCATTTTTTAACTGCGATATGTAACTAGGGAGCAGGGAGCAGAAGGAAGGTCGCATTCCGAGTCGGAATCTGCCGCACACGCTGTCTGTTCTAAAGAAGCAAAAGTTGATCAATAACTTGGGAGATGTGCACAGCGGCTGCCTGTAAATCCGGGAGACACACAGGAAAGACTGCTGTTTTTGCACCTGTCCACATTTGCACAGAATAAACACTTCTAATATAAGACGGTGCTATCGTTATATAGACTATGAAAGCTCGGTCTTCGTGCAACCACGGCCATGCTGGGGTGTCTGACAGAGCTGCAGGAAAAAAAAGTGTGACGTCATTCCATCCGATGGGAGTGGGTCCTGTAGGTAGAAGAGAGGCTGTGGGAGCAGGTCTGTTTGTATTTAGATGGAAACTATTCCGAGCTGCTTGAATGCTTCTCACACCCCACCCCCACCCCCCTGGTTGACAGGGCGGTGTCTTGAAATTTGGCTCACCTAGGAAAGAGTACTTCCCCATTTGGAGTACTTGATTAGAACCATGTGTATACACCCTGTCCGCTCCTCACAGTTTATGCATAAGATAGCTTGGTTTCATTGGGATATTTTTTCTTAATTTTATAAACTTTAACATATATAAACATATTTATGACATATATATGACATATATAACATATATATATATATATATATATATATATATGATGGTTTTAAATGGCTATGGGATTCTATCATCACCTGGAATTCTAATCTTAGCTGATATGGAGGAGGGTACAATGTTTGAAAAAAAATGACATGGTATTTTATAAAATATATCAAGATACAGTGGGATATTTAAGAGTCCACCATATCTAAGCATTTTGAAATGGCACTAATTCCAACCTGAATTTTCTTTCCTTTCCTGTGCCCACCTCTAATCCTGGGAACACCCTGCCACATAGCAAAGTCAAAGTTTCATTTAAAGTTCTTTGGAAAGTATTAAGTGGGCAGCCCCTCTTTTAAGGACATAAGTAAGCTAAAACAATTTCCCCATGAATTGGTATATACCTTTAAAAGTCTCTTGCTCTTGACTGGAAATTAAACAGTGAGTAAATCATTGAGTCTCGAATGCATAAGGACTTCAAATTATAGTCATTACCACGTAATATAGTGTACGCGTTTAACGGCACACCTAACCTTGAGACTGCTGGCAGAAATGTATTCTAGTCCAACAAGCTGCCTGCCACTTCTGTTATGGATGGCTTGATGAAAATGTATGTCAGGGGGGCGGGGGTGTGAAACACTAGGAAGGCTGCCAGATAAGATAAAGGATGGACATCTAATCCAGTTGAACTTGCCCTTCACCAAACCACTGAGTCTTTGTATAGCCATGTCCCAAATTTCATGATGTGGACCTTAGCTTTATTTAAAAAAAAAAAAAAATCCACTGTTCCCATGAGATTCATTTTCAACCTGGAAAGTCATAATTCTATCGATATTAATCACATAGATTCCATGTCAATCCAGGAGGCCCTGATCAGGCTGGAGCTGTGAAGGCCTGTGAGGGGTGCCCACTGTTTTTCTGTCCATTAAAGAAATACCCTTCTTTCCATTTCTCCTCCCCTCCCTCTGCCCCTTCCATCCCTCAGCAAATATTAGTTCTTTTACTAAGCGCCACACCTAGTTAGCGAGGAACACCGATTGCAATAGCAAACTGTGGGACTTGTAGCAGTTGCTTCCTCCCAGACATCACGCCATGCTAGCCTCCCAAACAGCCCAGTAAGTGTGGGTGCATTCAAAGGAATGATGTCAGAGCCACTGTGCTGCACTTCTCAAGGTGCCACCATCTCCGACTTCACATAAGCATTAGCTCACGTCTAGACCATGCTCCCATGGCAAACGTGGTGGCAGTGGTGGTGATACCAGGAAATAAACTGACCTAGTGACCAGAACAAAAGTCGACCATGGAGGCCAGTGGCAGACATGCCACTCAGGGGCAATTTGCTGAATGGAATGCATAGCGGGGACCCTTCCCTGTCTCAGGGAAACAAAGATGGCGGGCATCTCATTCTGGGGAGCATTTGGCTACGCAGGTCATCCTCCCTGGCTTCCAACTTCACCCCATCCCACCATGCCGAACCCCACTTCTGTATTGGTAAAGTGAGGACATCATAGCCTGCTCACAGGAAGGATCTGAGAATTACATAAATGCATGTGAGTACTTTGCATAAGGCCTGGTGTACAGGAAGCCCAGGACAGTAAGTCCCAGGGGGGTCTCTCAGCCCTGCCTGTGTCCTGAAGCTCAGAGATTCTCAGAATCTGCATTCTTCCCCACTGACTAATTCATGTCCAGATAACCCTTGCAAACCTTCCCCTTTGTGGCAGCTGTGGCAGCTATCACCGACTGGCTTCTTCCTATGAATCAGGGATGGCCACTCTTGGTATCCTCATTTTGAAGGAAGATCAGCCAGAGCTAAAAGGGTTCCATCATCCTCCCGTTAGCACGACGTCAGCAAGGTGGGAGTCCCAACCTTAAGAATCACTCACTGCTCAATACCATCCTCGTCCCATGTCTCCTGCCCTTGGTGTCCTCCTCCTTCTCACCTGAGTTGAGAGTCCACTGTATGACCAGAGAAAGGGCTGGAATATGTGGGTAAGAGGTGTTCTAAGAACCAGGGTTCCTCGGGGGGCTTCTGGGAAACCCACTGTAAATGAGTCACAATTCCACATGGCCTAGTGGCAGAAATGCTTTATGGGAAGTGTGTCCTTGTGCAATTTGGATATTGCATGAACATCAGTGTGAGCAAAGATAGCCATGATGTCACTCATGACGTCACTGAGTGCTGGATGTCAGAGAACCCCCCCCCGATTAAGATGTTAACCAAAAGGTTATCACAGAGGAATGTGGAGACCTAGGGTGACTTGCAGGGTGAAGCTGAGCACCTCTGTTCCTGTCAATTCCATGTTTAGTCACATGACATGCATCTGTATTAAGTATCAAAACGAGACATTACCCAAAGCCACACGGACATGGGTCTACACTATCTTGACTCTCTCAGGAATACATTTTGGGCAAACAAAATTAGATGAGATCAGGATGGTATGGCCAAAGGTGGAGCCCACATGAGAAACAGGATCACATAGGATGCTCTGGCCATTCCCAAGGGACAAGAACCAAATGAGGAAATTTTTGTAATTTTTTTTTTCATTTCTTCAGAGTGATGTGCCTTACCTCGCCGTGCATGTCACCCCACCTCACTTTCCCCCTCATTTGGACTCCTGAATGCTCCGTCTTGACGTGTGTAATTCGCCGCTTTAATATAGATCAACATTGTTTTTAATTTACCCCAGTCAGCCATCACCGTCATCTTTTCATTTAAGCAGACGTGGTTTTTGGTTTTTTTCTTTTTTTCCTTTTGCTAAATTGAAACTCCATGAGCGACAGGGAGTGCAATGTTTTAATTAGCTCATATTTTTTATATGGATTTATGTCTTTAAAATACATTTGTGTAATTCTTCAGCTAAATTAAAAACGTCTTTCTGCAAAAGCAAGGAGGGGAAAATAAAGAGTAAATTGCGTCATTAGGTTACGAAGACTTTGGAAGAGGGGGAGAAGCCAACTGAGGGACACAAGGTGCAGGTTTGTAGGGGCTGGCTCTCCAAGACCATTTTGAACTTGCCCTTCATTTAATGATTTAATGAAGTCTTTCTCTATAAAAGCATTTAAGCAAAAAAAAAAAAAAAAAAAGACTTGGGGAGGGAATTTTTTTTCACGGCCCCTCGTAAGTAAACAGGCAGTTAGCTACCTTGGATGAGCTCATTTGAAACCCAACCTGCCGCCAAACATAACGGAAAATACGAGTCACAATGATAAACCGTTTTCCTCTGCAATTCTCTCTTTGTCTGTTTTTTTTTTTTTTTTAACTATCAAGTTTAAAGCTTTCCACGATGCTTTTTTTTTCTACTTTATAGGAGACAAGTGACATTCCGTGGTAAATGCGAGAAAAAGCCATGCAGAACTGAGATCTCTCTAATGCATTGACACTAACTTGCCCTCTATTGTTGGAAATGAGCAGACGCCCATGATTGTTCATCAAACAGCTCCTAATGCTGTTAAGGCATTCAGCTATAATTTCTCCTTGCATTTATAATTACTGTCATAGACTGCACACCTCGGTGAGCAGATTAAAGCTATAAACTATTTAGCCGCGGCTCTCCGACGAGGGACTTGATTTGTCTGGCAGGAGGTATTTGTTAGGGAGCCTGACACTTCACATAAAAACGACTCCACTTGATGAAGAACAATGCAGTTTGAGCAATGCGGGGATTTTAAATCAGTGGGGATGCCACGCCCCGAAAGAATCACAGGGCAGTTTGTTAAATGATATGTAGGCCAGGGGGGTGTGGGATGTGCTTGGCTACCAAAAGAAGAGGATCCACTGCTCAGCTCTTCTCTGCTCTTCTAGAGATGGGGAGTTGGTAGAAAAATCAATGTGTTTCATGTCTCCCAGTGAACCCTTTGTAAATGTTATAGGAAGCGCACCTTGCCCAGGAGATGGATGTCAATACCCCAAGGAACGGAAAACTCTGTGGCTGAAGAGAGTGTGCACACAGAAGCACTCCAAGAGTGTGTGAGAGATAGTGGGTGACCTTTCTTCCTTCCTAGAACATCGTGTGTGTGTGTGTGTGTGTGTGTGTGTGTGTGTGTGTGAGAGAGAGAGAGAGAGAGAGAGAGAGAGAGAGAGAGAGACAGCAGACAGACAGACAGACAGACAAACAGACAGACAGACACAGGGATCCTGTGCACACATGATATATTCAAGTGTGAAGCACGTTTCCCTCCGACTGATTTCTTGGCTTTCACCTGAAATAGTAACAAAGGTATTTTCTAGCTTGGTTACCATGTTAGTGCTGGTCCTTCCTTCACCAGGAACTTTTGGTGTGTGAGACCTGTTTGTGTGCATGTGTTAGCTTGTATTGCTGGGAATCGAACTCGGGACCTTGAGCACTCTAAAGCTAAGATACACTAACTCTAAGATATTTCTAAGATACATGTGTAAGTGTGCTTGTGCTTGTGTGTGTATGATATCCACGATATGTAATGATTCATTTCACAAGAATATTTTATGTGCATATATAATGTACTTGGGACGTACCCACCCTCTCTCCCCACTGCCTGATATTCCCATTCATCTCCCCCATTTTGTGTCTCTTGTGGTAGGCTCTCACTGGGTACCCCAGGCTGGTCTTGAACTCACAGATACCCTACTTCTGTTTGCCTCTCTGTGCTTGGATCTGTTTGATGGAGTTTTTCATGAACTTTGATTTGCTGTGAAATCATCCTCCACCCACATTTCACAGCCATAAGTAAAACACAAACTTATTTTGATAGAGTCATTCAGGATCAAGACCCACAGGGTACCCACAGACAGCCAGAACTGTGTGCTTGTATTCAAATATCCAGGATCGACCAATGCAAGTGCCCAAGAACCAGGAGGTAGCACCTGGGATCCATCAGGCTGAGCACAACTGGGCAAATTAAAGCAAGAAGTGCCTGCATAGCTCTAACACGAGAGCTAAGAAATCCATGTCTTTGCGGACAGATAAATGTTTTCATTGATGGACTTTATTGGTGAGTTCCGGGTTGGTTGTTATTGTTTTGAACACTCTTCAGGCTAAACATATAAGAAACCAGACCCAACTTACCAGTTGGCAGCTTTCCAATCTGGTGACAAGCCAGATGGGGACAGAGGTCCTGTTCCCTAGGTTCTTTGTCCCCTCAATTCCTATGACACTAGGACCTCAGATCTTATATCAACACACCTCTCGCAGCTGTGGAAGATCTGCGCGGTCCTTCTGTTGCCCTTGTGTGGAACAGAAAGGCAGTCCAAAATGTCGAAGTGTGCCAGCCATCCAGGTTTGCTAAGGACTTGTCAGGAAGAGATCCTGGGATTTGGAACAGTGACTACAGTAATTCCTGACACACTGGGCTGAGGTGATCATCCAGTGTCCTTTGACAGTCTAGCTCTGTCTTGCAGACTTTACACCTTCCTGTTCCCTATTCGTCTCCCCAAAGGGCACTAGCTGCTTTGTGGGTGCAGCTGGTGAGATGGCTCCTGTGCCCTAATCCCAATGATATTTAACCCATGTTGTTGCCCCTAACACATTTGGACCTGTGATATTTATTCAGTCCGCACAGCCGATCCATAAAGCAGGTATCATTTCCCTTTTACAGATAGGAAACCCCACGCTCAGAGAAGGGGTTTCAGGAACCGGAGACCCACATGCAGCAGATGGCAGAGCTGTCACACCAAGCCAATCCCCAGGGAGGCTATGCTCAGGGCTATTCACACAGCACCGGCCTCCTGAATTCATCCTGAGTTCAGCATACACAGAACTGCCAGTGTTTCTGAGCACAGTGCCTTTAAAGTGTGTTGGGTATTCACGGGTCAGAGTGTCAGCAATGGGTGGCTATGGGCTGGGGAAATGGCCAAATGGGTAAAGCACATGCCTAGTAAGTTAGAAGACCGGAATTTGTCGTCGTTGGTTTTTACTTCATTAATTTAGTTATTTATTCGCTTTACATCCGGATCACAGCCCCTCCCTCATCTCTCAGTTCCACCCCTACAAGTCCCTACCCCTACTGTCCGCTCCCCTTGTCCCTACCCCCACTGTTCCACTCCCCTTGTCCTCAGAGAAGGGAAAGCTCCCCTTGGGTGCCACTCTACCCTGGGACATCCCGAAGCAGCAGGACTATGCATATCCTTTCCCACTGAGGCCCAACCAGGCAGTCCAGTTAGGGCAAAGGGGTCCAATGGCAGGCAGCAGAGTCAGAGACAGTCCCTGCTCCAATTGTTAGGGGACTCCCACGAAGATCAAGCTGCACATCTGCTACAGATATGTAGGGGGCCTCGCTCCAGCCCCCACATGCTCTTTAGCTGGCGCTTCAGACTCTGTGGGGCCTCATGGGCTGGAGTTAGTTAACTCCGTAGGTCTTCTTAGGGTGTCCTTGACCACTCTAGTTTGCTCTGTTCTGTCCCCCATTCTCTCACAAGTCTCCCTGAGCTCCGCCTGATGTTTGGCTGTGGATCTCCGTGTTTGCTTCCATCCATGGCCAGATGGAGCCTCTCAGGAGACAGTTAGGACTGGGTGGGAGGGAGTGAGGAGGGGAACGGGGAAAGTGATCAGGTGTGGGAGAGGAGAAAAGGGAGAGGGCTGGGTGTAAGAATGGAAATCAGTGGAGGACATCTCTGGATCTATGGGGAGGATGGTAGCTGAGATTCCTACCAGTGGGGGATATGGAGACTGAAGCAGCTACCTCCTGTAACCAGGTGGGACTTCCAGTGGGCGGGAGTGGGATATCAACTCACGAACAAAACCTTCAACCAAAAATTTGTCCTGCCAACAAGATTCAAGGGATTAAAGACGGAGCAGAGACTGAGAGAGTGGCCCACCAATGACTGCCCCAACCTGAGACCCATCCCATGTGGGAAAGCCAAGCCCTGACACTATTAAAGATACTCTGTGTCTTTAATGCCTGTGTTCCCATGAGGGGAGGAAGGGCGGGGACAGGAGACCTACAGCACACCTGCATTTGTTTACACAAACATGTGCAATCATGTGCACACTCACACACACACATACACACACACACCACAAAAATAAACTGTGTGCACTTCAATACTTATGTCAACATTATCACAACATACAACTTGTTAAAAATAAAATAAAATAAGTACATAAAACACCAATGGTTATACCTCAGTCGTGCTTATTACAAATAATGAAGTGTTCTTGCACGCCCAAACACTACCTAGGAAGCTGGGAGACCGGAAATACTCAGTCCCCCTGCCAGCTCTAATGTTGAACCAACGTTAGCTCTTGTAAGCCACCCAATATCCTTACTGACATACAAAAGCCCATGGCTCAGCCACACTCCTGGGTGGTGACATTGGCCCTCAGTGGTTGCTTCATGGCACATCCAGACAGTTGTGTGAAGCTCCTTCAATCAGGCACGGTAGTCAGGTACTGCTTGTGGGTCCTGTACCTTTTAAAAACCAAGGATGACATGCCGGCGGTGGTGGCACATGCCTTTAATCGAAGCACTCGAGAGGCAGGTCTCTAAGTTCAAGGTCAGCCTTGGTCTACAGTGTGAGTTCCAGGACAGCCAAGGCTACGCAGAGAAACCCTGTCTTGAAAACTAAAAAACAAAACCAAGGATTACCAGGTGCTGGTGCTTGCCAGATAGACTTAAATGTCACAATGCAGGCTCACCAGAGGCTTCACAGGGCCTCATGACCTCCCAAGTGCCACCCCCAAAACCTCTGTGACATTTACTTACCACTGAGCAGTATCAGGAGGTACGATGACTCTGAAGACAGGATTATAGTTCAAGGCAATGTCGCAGGAGTGAATGAGTTATTTCAGGGACTGAGCCTGCTATGACAGGTGTGGGCTCTTGACAAGAAAACTGAATTGAGGGACTGAGGAGATATCTCGATGGGTAGAGTGCTCACCGAGCATGCTCAG
>NC_034592.1:152208031-152210952 GCF_900095145.1 Mus pahari
AATCAGAAGTGGCTCCTTCTTTTCTTTTCTGTTTTCTTTTTTAAAGTGGCTCTTTTTAAACAGGAAATGATGTTGTTCTTGTACTTGTGGGGTATTGGCATGTATCTGGGTGTGGTCAGATGAGGGGGGAATCAAGCCTGAGTAGGGAAGGTGTCTAACCAGGATCCCTGCCCCATTGTACCGGAAGCATGTAGCTTCTCCAGGTCAAGCTGTGCTGGGCCTCCTTACCCAGGGATGAGCACTGAGCTGATCTTCAAAGGCTGTTTACAGAATTCATACAATTAATGGAAAATGGACGGTAATTGCTCTCAAATATCTATCTCAGTTGGTTACTGTCCACGTTACATTCTGCTCCTGCAATGTAAAAACACTGTGACCAAAAATGGTAAGGAAGAAAAGGGGTTATGTTGGCTTATGCTTCCGGGTCACGATCCATTACTGAAAGAAGTCAGAGCAGGAACCCAAGGCGAGAGTCTGCAGACAGGGGCTTTGGAGGAGCACCGCTTTCTAGCTCACTCTCTGATCCACTTCCTGGGTCATATTGAGCTAGCTTGTTTTTTGGTTTTTTGTTTTATTTAATGTGTGTGGGTATTTTGCCGGCATGTGCGTCTGTGAGGCATGTGCATGCGGTGCCCACTGAGGCCAGAAGGGGGCATCAGCTACCCTGGAACAGGAGTTACAGATGGTTGTGAATCACTATGTGGGTGCCAGGAATCAAATCTGAGTCCTCAGGAAGAGCAGCCAGTGCTCCTGACTGCTGGGCCATCTTCTAGCCCCGTCTCGTTTTTGGGGGGTTTGTTTGTTTTGTTTTGTTTTGTTCTGTTTTGTTTTATACAGCCAAGAACCACTTGCCCAAAGAATGGTGCCCTTGGGGTTTCCATTGCTGTGAAGAGACACCATGACCACAGCAACTCTTAGAAAAAAAAAAAAAAGAAAGAAAACTTAATTGGGGCTGGCTTACAGTTCAGAGGTTCAGTCTGTTATAATCATGGCGGGAAGCATGGTGACCTGCAGGCAGACATGGTGCTGGAGAGATACCTGAGAGTCCCTACATCCAGACAGACAGGTGGCAGGAATAAAAAGTAGCCATGAGCCTGGCTTGAGCTTTTGGACCTCAAAGACCACCCCCCAGCCCCCCACCCCTCCATCCCCATGATACACTTCCGCCAACAAGGCCACCCCTCCAATAATGCCACTCCCTATGAGTCTGCGGAGGCCGTTTCGGTTCAAAGCACCACAAATAGAAGATCCCAGAGTGGCAGGACCCTCCTCTCAGTTAATAATCAAGACAACCACTCACAGACACGGCCACCAACCAGCCAGACCTAGGTAATTCCTCTACGAAGCGTCTCCTCTCAGATGAATCTGGGAGACATTTGAAGCCCAGAAGGACAGATATTTAATTTAATCACTGATCGTGTAGAACCACCCAGTCTCTTTGTCACAGGGCTGTGGTGACCACTAAAGAGATTGTTGGCCTACCACCAGAATCGTAGTAGGTGCCCAGATATTCGGAAGCGTTCTCACCCTGAGTCTCAGAGGCCAGAAGAGACTTCAGATTCATCGTACCTGACCCCAAGTTCCAGCAGCACCTCCCTGCTCTTCATCCCTGATGTGAACTTATGATGCCAGCCTTCCAGCGAGGGTGCAAGCCCCCAGAAAACTCAAAACGTCCAGATTGCTGAAAGACCCCAGAGTAGATCGTGGGTGCATAGGTGACCTCACAGTCTCCTTTCTTGCTCCTAAATTTGTACTCCAGATTCGATGAGATGTTCCAGGAGGATCTTTGACACTGGACAAGCAAACACCAGAGAAACTTGTCTGTCCTCTTTATCCACCCAGCCCCCACACCTCCTCAAAAAAACACAAATCCCTCTTGTTCTCTCCAGGTTTAAATCAAAGGCTAGCATAGATGTGGTATTTTATGTGAATAAATAAAGACATCATGAAGGCAGGCTTAGTCAAAGCAGTCCTTGGGGTGGGGAGGAGGTTGTTTTCCTGGTAGGAGGCAGGGCAGAGTATCAACCCGACATCTCCTTCCATTGCATCCATCTCTTTCCACCTCATTTCATCTCTGGCTCTGTGAGTAGCTACCTCGAAAAGTTCTACTTGTGTGATGCAAATCCACAGGTGGCTGGGACCAGCTTAGGAGAGAGTGGCACTGGACTTATCCATTCAGATGCTGATGATGGTGCTAGTGGTCATGATGATGGTGATGATGATGGTGATAATGATCATGATGTGATGATGGTGATGATGGTGATGGAGACGTGGTAATGAGCTGATAGTGACGGAAATTATGGTTGTACTGACATGACATATTTGTGGTGATGATGGTGATAGTGATGAATATGTTGGTATTGATGTGATATTAATAATGATGTGATAGTAATGATGATGTTGGTGAGATCACGATGGTGACGATTATAGTGACATTGGTAGGATGAGATGTTGCTGGTGGTGGTAGTGGCAATGGTGATGCTATTGACAGAATGAGATGGTAAAGACCACGTTGGTGATACCCGCATGGGATGATCACTAATCAGGGTGGTGAGAAAGAGGACATTGATGAGGTGATGGTTCTGGTGCCGGTGCTATGATGCTCAGGTGATACTGATTAAGGGTGGTGACACTCACAGAGAGAGCTACCTGCTGCAGTATCCACTGTCTTAGTTGTTTCTGCCAACACTGAGACAGAAGACACACGCTCACTGAGCCTTGCTTTGGGTTGATTGCTCTGTCAGTCACAGTAGGCACAGTCGTGCCTCTTCTTTTGGTGCTTTCTTTAGCATAAAGAATTGACATGCTTGCCGGGCCTGGTGGTGCAGGCCTTTAATCCCAGCACTCGGGAGGCAGAGGCAGGCGGATTTCTGAGTTCGAGGCCAGCCTGGTCTACCAAGTGAGTTCCAGGACAGCCAGGG
>NC_034592.1:152211834-152219334 GCF_900095145.1 Mus pahari
TATACACTGTGTATGGTGTGTGTGTGGTGTGTGTGTTTGTGTATGATGTGTGTATACACTGCATATGGTGTGTGTGTGTGTGTGTGTGTGTGTGTGTGTGACACAAGAGAGGCACCTGAGTTTCCCTTTCATGGACACCCCCTCACCATACCTGAGAACGCTGTCCTCAGTACGGGCACACAAAGCTCGCAGAATAGCCTTCAGTACACCAGTTATTTGCTGTGAACTACAGAGCTGAGCCCTTGCTTCGAAAAGACCAAGTGACGAGCGTGGTGAGGTCAGGCCCTTGTGTGTGCAGTCTCAGTTTCTCCCTTAAATTCTGTAGGGACATAGCAACAATGACACCCCAGAGAGGTGCAGTGACCAGCGAGGCCAAACAGGTAGGACATAGAGGGGTTAGAATCAAGCATGGACCAGAATTGCAAGCATTCTCTGAGTGTCCTTCCGGTTAACCTCAGTCAAATTCCGTCAAGTGTTTGCTACGCAGAAGTGGGACGTGTGGCCAGAGCTGTCTCTCTCAGAGCAGAGGTAAACAGGATAGGGGCCACCCCTCCAGAGCCCAGATCTGCAGCACAGACAACTTTCTACCACTCTGCCCTGCTTTATGTGATAATTTTTTTACTATGAGAAAAAAATATGTTTCCAGTTATGTTATTTTCAATGCTATGTTGCTCGATTTCACAGTCAGATAATTCTGTTTTGGCTCGCCAGAGGATTGTGTCCTGTCCAATTGTCTGCCGCTGCTTCCTTTCCACGCATTCGCTGGGGCCTTCACTTTATCCCATGGCTGCCTTCCTCTGGGTTCTCTTGGATGCTCTAACCATGGTGATGGGCCCTTGTTTGATCATCTTTGCTCTGCCTTAGAAGCTGAAGAACCAATCAGTATCACTCCATCCCTGAATCATAAGAGGATGGAAAACGGAAGTGGAGGGGAGGCCCATCAGCTGTCTCAGGAGGTGGGGTTCTTGCTCCCCAGAATCCTGAGAAGGAACTGTAGACCAGCTAAGTCAGGGGAGAGAGATGCAGACTCGAGGAACTGGGGCATCCGGCTGGCTCTCTGCTCCCTTCCTGAGAACCTGGAGCAGTCATATCACCCCTCTGCTCCCAGCTGCGTCTCCTGTCATACGGCTGTCAGAAGGCCAAACTTACTGGTTCTCACGAGCTGAGATCAGAGTGAAGGAGAAAGTGGCCACCGCACAAGAGAGCGTCTGGTGCTGACGGTGCCTTGGTTAACAACCTGTTAACCAGGGACTGGGGAGGCGGCTCAGACGGTCAAGCGTTTGCCACAGAAGCTCAGGGTTCTCAGCTCAGATCCAAGAACTCGTGCTTTAAAAGCTGTGAGTGGTCAGATAGAGACAGGCAGAGCCCAGTCTGCCCAGCTGGCCTACTTGGTGAAAGGAGAAAACTCTGTCTTAAAAAATAAGATAGGCAATGCCTGAGGGTACGCACCAGGGGTTCCATGCACATACACTACTGAGTGCACACCCCATACACATGCAAATGCATACACATGCACACAAGCACACACGAGCACACATATGCACATGCACACACACACACACACACACACACACACACACACACACACACCATACATCCTCATAGCTGTTAACATTGACCTTCAGCCCGATAATGTGCGTAGGTAGAGCTGTCTAACTATTTTGACCACAGGAAGAACAAAAGCCATCGTGACATGATAACCTTCTGCCTCTATGATCCCCATTAAATAAAGACAAGCAAACGCTCTCAAGAGAACAGGCGCCCGGTGTCTGCTGGGAATTTGGCTGGAACTGCAACCTCAGAGACTGGCCCCACCCACCGGAAGTCCTCAGCCCACACAGAGCATAGACCACCTAGAGCTAACCTGTGCTCTGCACTATCACAGAGCGGTCACTAAGCCAGAGGGAGGAGGGGTGCGAGACTGCATCGGGAGGGGTGACACAGGCAGACCATGGCGCCTGGATGCCGTGTGACTTTTCTCAGCCGCGTGGGGACAGATGCTCGTCAGGGTTTTGCTTCGTTCAAATAGTAGAACATGGTTTCTGTGAGGCTGACTGAAGGACTGGGGCTGAGCAGGATAGTTGATATTTACTGAACCTCAGCCTAACTCTTATGGCACCTCTATACCTGCACTGAAGCTCAGGGCAAGACTGTGCCAGGTTGGCACAGCATGGTATTTGTTAGAATACAGACAACCCTACAAAAATTAGAAGGGATGGAGAAAAGGAAGAGGAGGAGGAAGAGGAGGAGGAGGAAGAGGAGGAGGAAGAAGAGGAGGAAGAGGAGGAAAAGAAGGAGGAGGAAGAGGAGGAAGAGGAGGAAAAGAGGAGGAGGAGGGAGAGAAGGAAGAGGAGGAGGAGGGGGGGAGGGGGAGGGAGAGGAGGAGGAAGAGAAGGAAGAGAAGGAGGAAGAAGAGGACGAGGCTCCCTAGGAAACAAGCATAATTTCCTTTTGACACCAGCCATGCATAAAATGAATAATACTTGCTGTCAGTCTTTTACAGACAGATCAATAGACAGTAGTGTAAGACATTTAGAGCAGTGCCCAGCACATGACAGCTGTCCAGCGAAGGTGTCCTCGGGCTTTGCGGAGTCCAGGAAAGTATGAGGAAGTGAGAAACATTTCCAGAGCACCTTGTACATTATTTGTCCTGGAGACTGATGTTCTGCCACGAGGTCTGCACATCTGGCATAAGAAATGCCTTTCTGGGTCGGACTTGGAGGGAAAGGCCTATAGTTTCTGAGGCCAGAAATAAGAATGACTCAAAGAAGGAAGGGAAAAAGGAAGGGAGGGAAAGATGGAAGAGGGAGGGAGGGAGGGAAAGGGAAGAAAGAAAGAGGAAGAGAGATAAGGAGGGAAGGAAGAGGGGAAGGGACAATGGGAGGAGAAGAAGGAGAAAAGGAGAGAGAAAGTGGAGGAAGGCAGGAAGGAAGGCTTGCATCTGAATCAGAGGAGCACCGGATGGTAATGACACTAATAGCTAACACATACTGAGCACATAAATACAAGCGGTCATTTCTGGGGTGCCCAGGGGCCGTGGAGAAAGAGAAGCACGGTGTGAGGGATCATATGGTGGCCACATGCTTTAAACATGGGCCAAGGGAGCAAGGAGAGGAGGTTGGGCAGGAGTCAGGCACATGGCTGGGGTAGAGCTTCCTGGACGGGGAGGTAAGAACAGAGTAGGTACAGTCATTGTCACAGGCTGCAGGTGGGCATAGGACATGTCAGGGCTGTGTGGAGAACTAGACCCCCCCCCACCCAACGACCCCTGAGCCCACTGACAACCACTGGTGGTGTTTAAACAAAGGCCCAATTTTCTCCTTTTTTTTTTTTCCTTTAACATTTACCATGAATAATGCCTGGGGTGGTTGAGAGGGATTAAAACAGACACTAGACACCAGTGAGGGATGATGGGAGCTGGCAAAGAAACTTCAGAGAGTTGGGCTGTATGGACTGTATGGGCCATGACCGTGGGAAGCAGAAGAGTGAGCAAGGAATTGTGGGTCATGCAGAAGACACACCAGAGTCTAGGAACAGCAGGGAAGGAACAGCAACTCAAGGAAAGGAGGCTGAGGGGATAAACCCTGTAGCTTCCTCATTTAAGAGCTGAGGGGCTTCAGAGGGTCGGAATATAGAGGCTCTCCCTCCATCTTCAGGGACCAGTCCGGCTCACACTCAAGCCTTCCCAGGCTCTGTCCCACAAAAATCTCATGATGATCCAAGGAACACACTCCCTTTACACGTCCCGAGATCGAAGTAGGAATGAGAGGTCCCCCTGTGTATGCCTCCTCCCTGGCTTTCTTCCTAACTCAATTCTTTCTCCTGTCTGCCTCCTTCCTTTGAACACCACTACTAAATCGTCCCAACTTGGGGTAGCGGGAGAGATTTACTCCCGAGATGAACTGGAGTCACATGCTGTTTTTTTTTTGTTTTTTTTTTTTTTTTTTTCCGGAATGATTTAATGCCCTCTTCAGCATGCCCATGACAGCTGAAATATCCCCTAATGACTCAGTTTGGCGGCAGAGTTCTGTGGATCGGGGGAAGGCTGAGGAGGATGTCAAATGTCAATAAATGAGCGATCCGTAATTGTAGCAGTTTGACGCCGAGGCAAGCCAGGGAACGGTGGCTAGGTCACAAGGTCGCAGAGGGTTGACAAAATGCAAGCACCCAAGAGTTCTCGGAGTCAACCAGACAAAAACACGTCCCATCTTCTCCTCCCCGCAGGCTGGATTTCTCTGTCCCGGCCCCTTCTTCACCGCACCCGTTCCCTAGATGTCAGAGCAGGACAAAGTCCCCTGGCTCCTTCTCTACATAGAGTCGACATGGCCTTGGATCTCGAGGTGTCCCCATGATCTCTTCTTGGTCTTGTTCACTCAAGTTTTCATGGCCTCGGCCAGAAATCACAATTCTTTTCTATCCTGCTTGCTTTCTGACAGCATGATTTAAATGGGAAAGGTCTACATCAAGGGACCAAGGGTGTCCCTAACAATGGAAGAAAAGACCCTCCTGTAAATACGCCATTTGTGGTCTTGCCCTTGGACAAGTGTGAGTGAACTGGAAGAGGCCAGGGAACGCTGGGAAGTCAGAGACACTTAGAGACGCGTTTGCTTAAGCACTCGGTGTCTTTCCTCCAGCTCACCTTACCAAGCTGCGACCTCAGAGACACCGGGTTACCCGATCAAAAACACACATCCCCTCTGTCCTCCAGCTAATTTTCAAATTATATATATCATGGTAAAGAAGCCCTCGTGGTGAGCCTTACAGGCTATTTTCAAGTTCTTGAATGGGAAATTATAACTGAACACCAGCACTTGCCTATAAATCTCAGCAAGCACCATGGTGTCTGGGGTGACAAGACCTTCACTGGGAAGAACTGCGGGATTAGAAAGCAGGGGTAATTTTTAATCGAGGAGCTTGTAAGCCCAGCACCATGACTTGTCTGGCTTGAGAGTCAGGGTTTTCATGAAGCCAAGCGGTTTACCGCCTCTGCAGCTGTCTTGTCTGTGTCTCTTACAACTGTTTAGTGTGTGTGTGTGTGTGTGTGTGTGTGTGTGTAAGAAGGCACGGGATCCCCTGGAGCTGGAGTTAGAGCAAGTTGTGATCTGCCAACCCATGCTGAGACCCGAACTCAGGTCTTCTGAGAGAGCAGAACTTGCTTTTTGCCAGAGTCTTCTCCCCAGACCTGGGGCTTTTGTTTTTGTTTTTGTTTTTGTTTTTTGTTTGTTTTGAAAGGGAAAGTTTGTCACAGGCCGAGAGATCTGTCCTGAAGCTCAGTAGAGACAGCACAGAGTCCTTGGGCCACATCATTCTTGACAGCATGACTATTTGCTAACGGGCAGAGAGGCAGGCCGGGTAAGCTGAGGAGATGGGTTATGTGGATCGGGCTATCTCAGTCTCAGCCCAGGATCTATGCCTCAGTATCGCTGAGAGCAAAATGTCTTGACCCAGCGAGACTGGCCTTGAACATGACATGTAGACCAGCTTGGCTTTGACCTTGAGGAGAGCCTTATGTGGTTGCCTGGGATGGCAAAGTGTGCTCTCATGTCCCCCCTGTGAAGCACTGCTTTAGGGCCTGTGCCCAGCCCTTGGAAGCAGGCAGAACAGCTTGTTCTTATAGGAAAGACCCCTTAGTCTTCGGACTCGCTGGTTCCCAGTCCCTTGCAGACCATCCACATCTTCTTTTATGATACAGAGGCAAGTTGGATAATTCTGATGAGACTGTGGTTTGCCGCCTCAGAGATCTTCGCTTCCTGGTCTTCTATAGGAAGTTTAATGACTCCAGATGTAGTCAGAATTGTTTGTTTGTTTGTTTGTTTGTTTGTTTGTTTTTAATGTCATGCTATGGAAGACAAGATTAACATGATGAGAAGGGAAACAAAAGGATTATTCCTGGAACTTCTAAGACAGAGCAAAGACTCGTGATGCAGCACTTTTACCCATTATGATGTGAGCTTGGAGTTGTGGCTTTTAATCTGGCAGTTGTGATAGCCAGGTGGACCAGAGGAGGGGGAGAGATAGGATAAACGTGGCCCTTGAATCCATCCCAGCACCAGTGTGTGTTCAAACAGCGTGAAAAAGCATTTAGCAAGTAGCATCGAGAAAAAACGGGTACAGCAAAGGAGAGAGGTAAGAGGGAAGGCAGGCTCTAGGCTGGGGTCACTAACAGCTGGTCACTTCAGAATCAGAATAAGCAGATGTTAGGAGAGTGACAAGATAGCCCTGGCCAAGCTCCACGCGATGAGCTGGGTTCACGACCGTTTCTCTCCTTGTGACTCTGGCATCGCTCGCTGTCTCACTCTAGGGTCCACAGGATGGCACTGTGCCCTGCTTCCTCAGGGGACTGGCACTGTGCCCTGCTTCCTCAGGGGATAAAGAGATTTTCCTGGTCTCCCGGTCCTCCCTGGAAGCCCTCTGGTTGGTCCATCAAGCACTGGGTCTGTTTTTGATTGGCATCATTCTTTCCATGAGACTTGTGGATGGGCAGGTCACGTGCCCAGTGTGGGGCCAGGCAGTCATAGCATTTGACCGAGAGTGAAAGCCAATCAGAGGAACTCCCTCGCTTTGCCTGGTGACGCTGGACATGGTCCTATGACACAGGAACACAAGAGGTTTTGATGAGCTGCATGAACATAGAGTGTGCACGGGAAGCTTTATAAAGTGTGTGTTGCTTTCCAGAGAACTTGATAGGTGTGAAGTCTCATCAAAGGAAAGATATCAGTCATGGCCTCCCTTGGATTCAGAGAAAACCATAGACTCAATGGTATGCACCACCCCCCATGACTCAGCACACACACACACACACACACACACACACACACACACACACACCTCTCCTTCTGCTTTCCCAGATGTGGGACCTTGCCATTGTGTGTCTGCCCCATCTGCCCACTCTCATGGTGGCTCCAGATGAACCCCCTGTCTTGGTTCAACCAGAACATAAAGAGTACTTTCTGACAGCCCATGTATCTTTGCAAAGGACAGAATGACAAAAAGGTTCAGAGACAGGGAAAAAAAAACAGACACAACTAGTTGGAGCAATTCAGCATGCAAGGTACAGATCTTAAAGCAGGGTTGCTAAGCTAGGCATGGCGGCACGTGCCTGTGCTGTGACCTCCCTTTCTTTCCTGCCTTACCAGGAAGATCCTTGGAGACCTCATGCACAGGACACAGAGCCTGTCATACCTGCCACAAAAACTTGGTGACATGAAGGACTTTGTTGACACTATGTGCACAGTCACACTCCTTTGACACCCCTCCCCCCCCCCAAGTCACAAGGTGTTTTATTACCTGTTCCCAAAGCTGGCCACTTTGCATCAGAAAGTATAGCAGATAGCCACGAGTGACTTTCCAGGATAGCACTCGGCAGAGCAAGCAAATTAACACCAGAGGCAATGCGTGAGCATGAAATACATCCCCATCACCCTGGGATTAGGAATGTTAAAATAAGGCTCAAATCACCCAGCATCACACAAGCAGGGTTTGCCACGCTCTGCCCTGGGC
>NC_034592.1:152224334-152239654 GCF_900095145.1 Mus pahari
GCCCGGGAAGGCAGGGGGGCGCTATTAGGAGGTGTGGCCTTGTTAGAGAAAGTGCGTCACTGTGGGGGCGGGCTTTCAGAGAGTTTCCCCCTAGCTGCCTGAGAGTGCTAGTCTTAGATTTGCCTTCTGATGGAGAATGTAAAACACTCTGCTCTTCCTGCCAAACGCTGCCATGCTTCTACCATGGTGATAACGGAACCTGTAAGCCATCGCCAATTAAATGTTGTCCTTATAAGAGTTGCCTTGGTCATGGTGTCTGCTCACAGCAGTCACACCCTGACTAAGACACCGGTAGAATGTTACAGGTCTCCATAGCACTCTGGCTGTTGTGCCTTCCCCTTCAGACTGCCTTGGTCTCTCTGAGCCTGTGAGCCAAAATAAAGCCATCATCTCTTCCGTCGCTTTTGTCGGGGGCGTTTTATCACAGCGCCAGTAAAGTCAAAGCATCCTTTTTAAATTACTGCCTAACAGGTTGCTGCCATGATGTAAAAGTAAGCGGAGGTGTACAGGGGTGAGATCTCGTGGCATCCTCGCGTGGCGGGAAGCAGCGGTCTTTGCCATTAATCATGACAAAAGGTTATTGTGCTCAGGTTTCCTGGCTCCTTGTTTACACGTGTTTTGAAATTAACATCGACTTCTTGCACGTGTTTTGAAATTAACATCGACTTCTTGCCATTTGTGTGTGTTCCTAAGTGAGGCGAGCCGCAGGCTAATGATTAGAATTATTGTTACGAAGGCACTAATTAAGAGAATATTCTGCCGCAGGGCTTCGCGGGAAGGGCACTTCATCATTGCCGACATCCATCCGGGCTGAGGTGTGGAGAGGGATCTGTGAGACAGGGCAAGTCACTGAGGCCAGGGCTGAGAATGGGTCTCCTCCCGCCCCCACCTACCCCCACGCGCCCAAAGAAGAACTGCAGAGGGGCCACTCGGTTTCCATCAGTGGAGTCTGTTCTGTTTTGTTGGCTTTCTATTACTTTGTTTTATTGTATTTTCTTTTTAAGATTTGAGGTGGGGTCTGGAGATATGGCTTGAAGGTTAGGCACTTGCTGCACTTCCAGAGGACCTGGGTTCAATTCCCAGCAACCACATCAAATTCAAAACTGCCAATAAATCCAATTGCAGGGTGTAGCGGTGAATTGTTAATCCTCAGTGAGCTCTTGGCGGGTTTGAGCTTTTAGCCACCTGCCAGAGCGCTCCGGATTTTCGAATGAAAGGCACACTCACACATATCAAGCTTAACTGTTGATATGCCTTATCCACTCAATGGCTGGGCACTTCCTGAACCTCCTCACAGCTAGCACACACTCTCTTCCTGTAATCCTTAGTTAACACCTTTTAAATCTTTATTTTATCTTTGTCACCCCAGTCCCAGAGGACTGGCCCCTGTGGCAACTTACCCTAATGCTTACATGTCAGAGGGACCTTAAGTCTGATCTCTCTGCTCCCCCGTCATGGTGATTCTGTCTGCTCTTTTTCCCCCTCTGTCCCTTGTCCTCAGTATCTAAAAGTCCTATCTCTGTCTGAGCTTCTGAGGTTCCCCAGAAGAGAAAATCATGCTTTGTGTCTGAAAGGTTGGGAAACTGGCAGGGAAAGATGCCTGGGATGCACTAAAGAGCCGCTGTGGTTGGGATGCCAGCATTGTGGATTTCTTTTACTTCTGAAGGAATTTCTACATTGCTGTATTGGCCCTGGGATCAAGCTCCACACCTGTTGACTCCATTGTCCTTGTGATCTGTGTGGCAAGAGTTCAAGGGGGAGCAGGAAGGGTTGTATTGCACTGTAAAATAGAGCACTCTGGAGGAGTGAGAGGGACCACCATGCCGGCCTGTATCTTTACTATCTCTGAAGTTTTTAGAAGAGACAGCTTTCCCTGAGGATGTTTTCCAGCCTGGGTAATTGACAGGCCAACTGGATGGACTTTTAAGGGAGGGCATAGTGATATGTATGTCCAGCTTGATAATGCTCATGGGACCTTCCAGGCAGCTCAGAACATCCTGTGTCCACCCAGGGCCACAGATACACTCTGAACCCATTCTTTTGGCCATGGCCAATGTCCTATGGTTTTAGTTTCCATTTTTACACAGTATTGGTGATGGGGTGGGAGGCTATTCATAAGGATCTTCAGGCTAATATCTCACTAGCGACCTAACAGTTTGACTGGAGTACGGTTCATGAGAGGTGAGAATACAAGTCCTTCTGTGGACATCAATGGTTTCCTGCTTAAGCTGATTCGCTCGTGCCGAACCTTTAACGTTTTTAATGGCTCCTTTTTTTTTTCACCCCCTCTAAGAATGTCTCAAAATAGGAAAGCTTTCTGTTCTATGAAAATGCCAGACCTCTTCCATCATCTGTCAGAGCAGTTTATACTCGTCAGTGTCCCCACTAATTTGTGGGTGTCATTAAAAAAAAATTATACAGCCATTGCCAGGAGGCTGATCTTAGCAAGCACTGAGGCTCAAGCAAGCCAGGATGTAGACAGATTTCTGGATGACCCCCAATGTCGGAAGTTAGTTGCTGGTCAGTAAGGTTGAGGTTGATATTGATGGTCAGGTTCTTGTTTATAGAAATTCTTTTCCCATCTGTGTTCTGGTCACAGGGTTGGTGAATGAGTTGTCTTGGTATCTTCTGCACACTCATGTGTGTGCACGTGTATAAGTATGTGCACGTGTGTGTGTGCGCGCGCATGCGCGCGCGTGCTTTCCTGTGCGTGGGTGGGTTGGTGGGTGTGCATGTGCTTTTGTGTACGTGGGTGTGCCTGTGTATATTTGGTGCTTATATATGGGTCCAAGCTCATTTCCATGCGTGTATATGTATGTATTCAGGCTTGAGTGTAGCCCTTTAAAGACAAGGTCTCCTACCACACCTGGGACACTCCTTGATTTAGCTTGGCTGGCTGGCCAGGAAGCTCCAAGGCTCCTCCTGTATCCGCCTCCCTAGTGTTGAGATTGCAGTGGCTTTGCAGACAATTTTTGTGTGGGAGCTGAGGGGGTCCTCACGCTTGGGCAGCAAGCAGCCTAGCATCTCTCAACACCTAGTCTAATGCAGTAGATACACACAGTTACTCATTCAACCTGTGTGTTCAACGGCTACAATGGCCAAAACTTGAGATAGGTCAAGTCTTTCGGAAATCACAGTAGAGCTGCTTTGAGAAGGGGATGGTTACGCCCAGCCCAAAAGAAGTAGCTTGGAGAACTACAGGAAGAAATGCCATGCTGGCCCAGGTCAGCTTCTGCGCTCAGGGTATCCAGGCACCCGTCGTTACACAGTGGGCTAGGCTAGAAGGAACGAAGATTAGCTGAGTGGGTGGGTTAGCAGGATCTCAGATGGTGTGAGTGGCGAAGAAATAGCCTTCGTTGGAGGTGGTTTTCAGTGAGACAGCTCTCTTTATCTGAGGGTCAACGGGGCTGTACAGAGCTTAGGGAGTGGGTAGGGGGTTTACGGTGCATAAACATTGGCTGAGCCTGAGGTCCCAGAATGCTTCATTTACATGTGCTTGCTGGGCACGTCCTAAAAGGGAGAAAGGAAGTTTAACCTATACTTCGGCCACCAGGTCACGGGACTACCTCAAGGGTGGTGGCTTCTGTGCACTGGACATGCAGGCCCAAAGCAAGGAGAAGACAGCCCTGTGCCTGCTGGGCTCCGGAATAGGTTTTCAGGGTTTGGACACATTGGCCTCGGTCTTGCTCCAGACTGGCTTCCCAGTCACATGGCTCTCTGTCCTCACAGTGCTGCTTCCGGCAGGTTCAGGGAAGGCTTGCCCAAAGAGGAAGATCTGAACTGAAAACAGAAAGAACAAAAGAGAAAAACAGGTTTACTGGGAGTGAGTAGTGATGTCATAGCACGCTCTAGGGCCTTGTAGTGATGTCATAGCACGCTCTAGGGCCTTGTAGTGATGTCATAGCATGCTCTAGGGCCTTGTAGTGATGTCATAGCATACTCTAGGGCCTTGTGGTGATGTCATAGCACGCTCTAGGGCCTTGTGGTGATGTCATAGCACACTCTAGGGCCTTGTAGTGATGCCATAGCACACTCTAGGGCCTTGTAGTGATGTCATAGCATGCTCTAGGGCCTTGTTTTTGGTGTTTGTTTGTTGGTTGGTTGGTTTTTTTGTTTGTTTTTGGTTTTTGTTTGTTTGTTTTGAGACAGGGTTTCTCTGTATAGTCCTGGCTGTCCTGAAACTCACTTTGTAGACCAGGCTGGCCTCGAACTCAGAAATCTGCCTGCCTCTGCCTCCCAAGTGCCGGGATTAAAGGCATACACCACCACGCCTGGCTTGTTTTTTAGTTGTTTTTGTTGTTGTTGTTGTTGTTGTTGTTGTTTTGTTTGTTTGTTTGAGAGCCTTGTTTTTGAAACAATCTTACAGCAACAGGAAAGGCCATTCATTCAGGCCGGGGTGTGCCACAGTGAAACCTAAGGACTTTCTAATTTTTTAAATTATGACTTCCATTTGTATCTTCTAGAAATTACAAAAGAGTTCCAAATGGTTGGAGGACAGGGTTTTTAGATTTGAGGATTAGCTACCAATATTTTAAAAATCCAAGAAGTGGAGTTAAATACACAGATTTCCAACTTCTCACAAACTTGGGGAAGGCCACATTGCCACATAGAATCCTTGGAGCTAAGGACAGTGGTCCTTTTGCATAGGGTACACTTTCTCCATTTTACCACCATCCCTACCTCTTCCTGCTTCAAATAACCTACTATATACATATTCAACTCTCTCTGCATCATGAGTCTAAATTAGTGAGCACAATATCACAGATGAAGGCTGAAGGGACTCTGGCCAGCTGGAGCAGCTTGCCTCTTGGCAGGCCTTGCCCTTCTCCCCCATTCCCTCTGCCTTGCTAAAAACCATTAGATTCCATTCCTAAAGCCAGCCACCAAAATCTATTCCCTTATTCGGCCACTTCCTCCTCCTGAGGCTGATTATCAAGGTCCGGCAATAAAAGTATTGAAGTCCAGCAATGAAAAAGCCCCCTTTGGACTCACCTAATTAACATGCCAAATCAAAACACAGCACAGCCTCCTAGCACATTCTAACAGCCCTCCCCCTTTTCTTAAACATTACACCCGTTACACCTGCAAGGTCATTTGCCTCTCTGTGTCTGCCAGAGCCTGAGAGTGACCGCTTTAACTTTTCTTTCCCCCTTAGTAAAGGATCTCTCTGTGAAAACAAGTGTTTGGGTGTGGCGTGGGCCTAATCCAGGTGTGAAAGGAAACCCCCTGCCCAACACACACACATGCACACACACACACACACACACACACACACACACACACACTGCACCAGTATGCTGGGATCTCCTTCAAAAGTATTTGACCTTTGCCTGTCCCTTGGGATGAGTTCATAACCCATTAAAACATCTATTACCAAAATTCAGTGGAAGAACGTTTGCTTCACACATAAAGCCCTGGGTTTAATTCCCAACACTACAGAGTCTTGTATACTCCATGATGACTCTGACTCCTGATTCTCCTCCTTCCATCCCCCAAGTTGTTCTAGGCCTGGACCATCACACCCAGTTCATGTGGTCAGGAGATCAGCCCAGGATTTTATGCACACTGGGCATGCACGCCACCAACTGAGCTACAGCCCCATTCTTCAGCTTTCTTTTTATTTAACAAACAGTCATAGTGTGTCTAGTATATAAAAGTGAATGTGCTAAGAAAAAAAAAACAGAAATTCAGAGTTAGAAGATATAAGCTTGTCTCTAGAAGCTCACAGATTTCTGGGAAGAAAAACTATAATTATAACAGTACCCTTTAAACACATATTCTATGTAGTCAAAACACGCTGAGATCTGTTGCCTCATCTGGTCCCTCCGGAAACATAAGTATATTGGCTAGTTTTATATCAACTTGACCCAAGCTAGGGTCATCTGGGAAGGGGCTGTCTTAACTGAGAAAATGCTTCATAGAATTGGCCTGTAGGAAACCTATAGGTCATTTTCTTGATTGATGATGAATGCTGGAGATGCAAGCTCACGTGACTAGTACCACCCCTGGACAGGTGGCCCTGGGTGCTGTAAGAAAGCAGGATGAGCAATTCACAGAAAGCAAGTCTCCTCCAGGGCCTCAGTTTCAGTTCCTGACGCCAGGGTCCTGCCTTGAGTTCCTGCCCTGACTCCCTGGGATGCGAGACTTGGAGCTGTAAGCTTTGTGCCATGGTGTTTTAGCTCAGCAATAGAAACCCCAACAGTGACGCTCTGGGAGAGCAAACAAGGGTACTGCTGGTGTCAGGCTGGGCGCTGGCAGAAAAATGGACCTGAGTAAGTGAATGTGTTAGCTTAGATGAGGAAGCAGCTGGGACAAAGGAGAGAGAGTCAAACCGCGGGGACTCAGTTCCTACGGGTTCTCTGCTGACTCACCTGACATAGTGCTACCCTAGTCAGGAGTCAGCAGGCCTGGCTGTCCGCCTGTTTTATAAATAAAGTTTTATTGGGACTCAGCCGTACCACTTGCTTTCATATGTCATGGCAGTTTTTACACTCTAATGTTAAGACTCTCAGGATTGCAGTGGGGACTACATACGCCCAGAAAAACTAAAATGCCTTTTATCTCTTAGGCGAACTTTTACCAACCTTTGGCCTACATGGTAGATACTTATTTAGGGTGAGCTTGAGGGATGAAGCAAAGCCACATGGTTGCTCCCCTTTCAGGAACTAAAGGGAAGGTCACAGTCCACATGCCAGCCCTCGGAATTAAAGGGAAGGTCACAGTCCACACGTCAGCCCATGGAACACCTGTCAAAAATACTCAGTGCAAAATCAGATCTTCAGTTAGGCTTTGATGTTCCATGTCACAGAATCTCCATCATGCAATAAGGAAAAAAAATACTGTGGATGTAAATATCACTCACAAGTACTGAGAATTGCGTAGGGAATCTGGGAATCCAGGATTAGTACCTAGATTCAAGCCAGGGCTGAGAAAGTAGTGTTCCTTGCCCTGCCTTGCCTGAGTTCCTTCTGAAACCCAGGAGAGGGTTGGTAGCTTTCCCCCCTGCTTGCTTATAACATCACCTTCCTGATGGAAAGACTGCCATTTCTATCTTAAGGAATCCCCTTCTCTCCAACCAAACCCTTGAGATTGAATACTGGCATATCCTGCTTTTAATTCCCAAAAAGACAAGAAAGGGCCAAGAAAAATGGTTGGTACTATCAATCGAGAAAAAGAGGAAGAGGAGGAGGAGGAGGAGGAGGAGGAGGAAGAGAGATTTGGAATTTTGTCTGAGTGATTCCTTAGATTTCTTTTGGCCACCGACATTGAGGGTCTTTCCTCCTCCCATGCAGTGACTTTGTAGCAGTGACTAACCATTGAGACTGTGGGGTGCTGGTCTAGGAGAGCATAAATAGCACCCATGTGACACCAGTGACCAAAATAAAGGACAGTGGGCTGAGAAGCCTAAGGACCCCTAACATTGGAGGCCACAGATGTGAATGAGCTGTGTCTCCAATTCTACCCTAGAGGATAAGGATTTGGGCCAGTGGTCAGGCTCAGACCCAAAGCCTGCAGCCCAAGCCACTGCTCTACCTCACAGCTGTTCCTGGAGTCCATCTGCCTTCCCCTTGGGCCAAGAATCTCGCAGAAGCCACCTTGGGCTGCCACCCACTCTTCCATGCTTCGTGTGTATCGACAGTGACCACTTTCTGTAGAACAAGCATCCTTTGCCCACCAATGCCCTCAAAAGCCCCATCCCCATGGGAGTCAGGCTGCTTCTTAGAGAGTTGGCATAACTTGGCCGAGGTCTCGGCACCAATAAGAACTGGGGGGGAGGGGATACCATCTTCATTTCATACATGATTTTCAACCATGGATGTGATTTCTTTTCAGGTACCATGCACGTTGGTTTTTAGTCAGAAGATCACTGGTCAGGAACTTGCTAAGCAGGCTCTGCTTGCTAGCCATCGAGCCCCAGGCCTGCCCTTGAATCCCCAGGGGGTGGTTATAAGCACACCACCACCCTCACTGTTTTCTCCTGCATTCTAGGATTGGAAGTCAGTTCCTCATGCTTGCATGACTCTCTGCTCATCCACACCAGGTGGAATTCCACTCCATAGACTCCCAATGCTTTATGCTCCATTTTCCCCATCTCCCCTGCCTTGCTCCTATCAGTTAGGATGACCAAGAAAGACTGTCTACATCAACTGCTTTGGCAAGTTACAAGCTTATAAAATAAACGCATATTTTATTAGAGTCAAGTCAAACCTCAGAGCGTATTTTTGCTGGGCACGAATTATACATCTGAGGCCTAATTCTTGTTCCCCTGTCATCCCTTCTTTCTTCTGAGCTTCTGGACTCTCCTGACTCCTGATGCTAATTCCCATTTAAAAGCCATTTAATTGAGAGAAGTCCAAAAAAAAACTCAGCAGCTCAATAAAAATTTCAGTCCATCAAGAGGTTCCGAGTGTCTTTCTGGTTTTAATCATTTTGATCTTCTCCTCTTCTGTCCTTTAAGCCTCTTTGTGAGAACTCCCCAGTAATCCCACCCCACCCCCACCCCCTTGGTTCTCATTTCTCAACTTTTCCCTTTGAAAAGCAAGATCTCTCCACCCTGTTGCAAAGATGAAGATAGTACAGACCTCTGGCACCCGTGCTCCGGCAGCTGCAGAAGGACCCTAGGCACCTGCCATGCCCAAGGCACACATGGGGCCTTCTGCTGGATCCATTCACATCCCTCTCTTACCTCAGAGTCGTGGTTTTTAAGAACACCGCCCACTGGTGCGTTCCACACAGGAGGTCCCTGCTGAGTCACTGGGGTCTGGTTTTGTCCTCTTCTCCATTTACAAATACAGTGCTTGAGAAGGGACTGGGGAGGGTCTGAGGGCAACAAACTTGCTACGTGAAGACATCAATTCAAGTCCCAGAAACCAAGCAGCATCCAGACCACACAGCAGGAGTCTGTATTCTTTATGGAGAACTGAGGGTGGAGTCAGGAGAACGCACAGACCAGCTAACCCTGCAGATGCGCCAACAAACGGCATCTAATACCACGTGCTTCTAACTATAGCACTCAGCAGGTGGACACTGGAAGACCCACAGCTTTGGAGTGCCGTTCAATGAGGCCATTCCGGAATACTTGAGACCCTGTTGCAAACTGCACCCTCACCCCTTAAAATGGAAAGTAGTAGAACTTCAAGAGGCAGATAAGGAAGTTGAATGAGGAAAGAGATGACTGAGGCAAATCTGGGAGAAATTTAGGGGATAAAGTAGGGGAATATCATCAAAATCATTATATGAAATTCTTTAAACTATTAACTGAAATATATTTTTTAAAAACTTAAGTGAATTTATCTCTGTGGTAAGAATCTATAGATGTGCATATATGTAAAAGCACATATGGAGAAAGCTACATATTTTAAATCACTATGAGAAGGGGAGACGGTAAAGTAGGAGCCTGGCTCCTTTCAGGTGAAATCCCTGGCTCCTCCCCTTTCAGCGGAGTCCTTACAGGAAACTTCGGGAGCACTGGAGAGCTAGCTCCTCTCTCAAGAGTGTTTGTACAGAATGAAGTTCAGATCCTAGCACCTTCGCTCACAATCACCTCACCCCTAACTCCAGCTCCTGGGGAATCCACACATCTTCTGGTCTCTGAGAGCATGGCCCCAATGTGCTCATACACACACAGGCACACATGCAGATAGGCAGATAGATAGATAGGTAGGTAGATAGATAGATAGATAGATAGATAGATAGATAGATAGATAGATAGATAGATAGAATTTAATTAGTATTCATGGCAAAAATGCAAAAAGCTATAAAACCAGTATTCTTCTGTGTGGCCAGATCCTAGCACTGCCCACATCTCAAAGTGTTTTCTCGACTATAAAACAAGTGTTCACATGGTATTTAAGCCTTGCAGTGGACGTAAGACCTAAACTCGGACTTTCTTTTGAGGGGCAGAGCAGCCTCAGGTCTTGTAACCCAACTCTGTTGCTGTCTCTGAAAAGGTTTAATGTCTGCAGAGGGGACTGAAGGATTCATTAGCATGGAGGTCTGTGGGTTGCGACATCCCCACCTTGTGAAGAACATTGCTGTAGGGCCTGCTTCTCCTCTTAGCCTTGGCGCTCCAGATCTAGCTGTTCCATCTCCAGTTAAAAACAAAAACAAAAACAATGGCATGCTTTCTTCATAAATATTTCAGATTGAGCACTTGGTGTTTGGTCTCCTCTGAAGTCCAGACATTGATGTCTCTTTGAGGAATTTGCATCTTGAGCCAGGTCCCCCGGCGCTGAGCCAGCCACTTTCTAACTTGAGGCAGATAGCCAGTCTGTCAGCAGCACACGGTGTGGTTGCACAGCTCAGGGGCTGTGACTCTTTGCTAGCAAGATGGCTGCCTATGCCTTAGCGTGTTTCTCAATACACAGCATCCCTGCATTCAGGGGCTCAGCATCTTGTAGTGAAAACGTGGTATCTTTGTGGAACACATCCATCAGTGCAGTGGAGATGGGTGGAGAGTGCCCTGAAAACAGCCGGTGAGCTGTGCTAGCCCTTCCAGGAAAGTCTCCTCTCAGCTGCTCACTCCCAAGACATTTTCCTTTCTCTTAAGATACAAGCTGGAAATACCTTTGTCATTTATTGTTATCTAAGCCTGTCCTGGCCTCAGTCACAGGTCAAAGCCATCTATCTAGAAATTCCTATACATGTGCAGTCCCAGGTTAAGGTTGGGAATATAAGAAACCATGCAATGCATTCCATATATGTTCCCTGACCCAGGCAATTGAAAGTTTTACAAAGTCACATTTAGGTTCTTTAGCCATTTTCTGGCCCCCAAAAAAGTTGAGGTGAAATCAAGTTTAAATTTTTCTGAAGATCCAGAGACTCCATCCCAAAATGAGCCTTGGAGTCTGTTTCCCATTGTTTTCTTTGTGTGTGTGTGTGTGTGTGTGTGTGTGTGTGTGTGTGTGTGTTCATGTGTTCACATATGTAGGATGCACATGTCTCTGTATGCATGTAAACAGGGTCTTCCTTCATCACACTCCACCATTTTCTTTTTCTTTTTGAAACAGTGTCTGTCACTCAGCCTGGGACTCGCTAATCCAGCTAGGCTGGTTGGCCAGTGAGTTCAAGGCATTCTTCTGACTCCACCTACCAAGAGCTGAGGTTATAAGTACAAGCACCACCCCCAGTAAGTGACAGGGAAGGGAACTCAGGTTCTCACACTTGTGCAGCGAGTGCTTTATTAACCCAGCATCTCCAGAGCCCCTGGGTCTGTTTCTTACAAGAAGGATAAAGGGACTAAAAGAAGGAAGCATCATCACCAAAGCCTGGGGTCTTTGAGTCCACTCCAAAGAGGTGGGCTTCCTGTGACGAAACACAAATAATCAAGAAGGTTGGCTTGAGGCCAGGGAGCATAAGTTGCAGAAGATTCACGACTGTCACTTAAGGAATCTGACCTGCTTGAGAAACAGAAAGTAGAGTGAGTGTTGAGGCAGGAGGATGATGGCAGGGATTGTGGAGCAGGACTCAAGAGGCCTGGGTACAGAAGAGCTTAAAGGCTGCCAAAGCAGGAGGTCCTGAGGAAGGGCTAGAGAAGTTCAAGCCCAGGAATGAAAAGCATCCTGTTAACCTGTGAAAGATCGCATCCCAGTACCATTGGTCCCATGCAATAAGAAGAAAAGTACCACTAAGCAGAGAAGAGGGAATCTAGATACACACACACACACACACACACACACACACACAGAGAGAGAGAGAGAGAGAGAGAGAGAGAGAGAGAGAGAACATAGATGCATAGGTTCACAGATAGATAAATAGATATAGATGATAGATAGATAGATACATAAATACATATATACATAGATGATAGACTGATAAATGATACATACATACTACATACATACACACACATAAATACATACATACATACATACATACATACATACATACATACATACATAGATGAAGATAGATAGCCCTTTCTCTTACTCTCCCTCTCTTCTCTGTGTCTGTCTGTCTCTCTCCCTCCCTCCCTCCCTCCCTCCCTTAGTCAGGGTTACTATTGCTGTGATGCAACACGATGACAAAAAGCTTACACTTACATATCACTGTTCATCATTAAAGAAGTCAAGACAGGAACTCAAGCAAAGCAGGAACCTGGAGGCAGGAGCTGGTGCAGAGGCCATGGAGGGGTGCTGCTTATTGGCTTGCTCCCCATGGTTTGCCCAGCCTACTTTCTTAAAGAACCCAGGACCACCAGCCCAAGCATAGCATCAGCCATAGGCTGGGCCCTCCCCCATCAATCACTAATTAAGAAAATGTCTTAGAGCTGGAGCTTATGGAGGCATTTTCTCAACTGAGATTACGAACTTTGGATAACTCTAGTTTGTGTTGAATTGACATAAAACTATACTGCACATACCCCTTCTTTTCTTCTTCCTCCTCCTTCTTCTCCCCTTCATCCCACTCCTAACTTCAAAGTACATCGTAGTCCTTACAAAGTATTCAGCCAAATATCTAAGTCTTCTTTTTGTCTCAATTCTGAGAACTTCCCTCATGAAGCAGAAATTGCCCACGTTGAGGCACAAGCCTGTCCAACCCATAAGGTTTGTGGTAATCATGTATTGACCTATAGATAAGACTCCATGTCCCAACACTTGTAAACTGTAGGCATGCACTTCTCAATGGTGGCAGTCTCCCAGGCAGGAGGGGGCAATGGGAGCCTGAGAATCTTCTTGTTCCTGGGCAAAGCCCCAGCTCAAGAAATGATAGATAGTCCCAGAGTCCCATCTCGCCCATAGAAAAGAGAGGCCACACCCAGTTTGTGAGAGAGCCAGCTTGTTTGGACAAACTAGTCACACTAACGAGGTCCAGTAAGAACTCAAGCAGCTAATTGGAAAAATTAATCAGATCACTGGTGTCCCCTGCCCCAAAGATTTATGTAGAATAACGTGAACCTGCCATTTCCCCTTAAGTTATAATGTCACACTGGCTCACTACTTCATTAGAGCGAGCTTGTTTTCCTTTAAAAAAGCACATATTTTATTCTAAAATAGGTTAATGGGTGTCTGTTTCATGTCTCTCATTTTTAAATGTTTGCCATTGTTTTTATTTTTTTCCAGCCCAAATGTAATAACTGTTCTTTCTGTTTATTTAGCCATGCTGTTGGTCTCAGCCTTGGGGGGGGGTGGGGCGGGGGTGGGGCGGGGGGGGCGGGGGGGCGGGGTGTGGCTATTCTTGATCTAACCGAATCTTCTCCACCTCATCCCAGCCCAACGTTGCTTTCTTAACTCTCCCAGATGCTAGATAATGAGTCAATATGGGCTCACCATACGATGTACAGAGGCCACCCGAAAAGCAGCCCAGGATCCCTAGCCCTAGCTAAGCAAGCCAGCACACAGTACTACACGCTGAATTTTGGCCACATGTTCCCACTCGCTTGTAGTCATGTAAGCCTGTGACGAGGTGACTACAGTTTGAAGTTTTTATCTGACCCCTTCATCTGGATACCAGCATCATTCCCAGATTCCGGAGGACACTCTTTTCTAAAGATGACATAGAACCCATCACGGGATGGTGTGTTCCCCAACATGATGGTGCAGTTTTGCTCTTTAAAACTCTATCTTAAAAGTAAACTAAAGAAGGAAAAGAAAGCAGAAACCCAGGCATGGACCTCTCCCAGGGTGTATGTCTCTGCTTCTCTCGGGGTGTTTGATCCTTCCCTGCTAGCACAGGACAGCTGTAAGGAGCCATTGTGCAAAGCCATGCCAAAGACATTCTGAAAACGTGTTTATAGCTCTCTAACTACAGCCAGCAATTGCGGATTTTCTCAAGAACCCTCAGTACCTGTTTTCGTAACTTCCCACAAGGCATGCACACTTCCATAGGCTTGGTGGCATTGTTTTGCTGTGTGTGTGTGTGTGTGTGTGTGTGTGTGTGTGTGTATACACATGTGTGTGCATGTGCACGTGCCTCCTGCCAGGGCCACCTCGGATCTGCAGCTTGGCTGAAGCACTTCCCTCTCAGTGCATGCCTCTTAAGGTTACAAGAATCATAAGTTCGCCCAGGACATCCTGTTCCCTGAGTGCCCTCCCCTTCCCACCCTGATGGCAGCTCTTCAGACCTCTTGGAGGAGGTGGCTTCTGATGCTGATGTGACTGAGCCCAGAAGTTCCAGTGACTGCTCATTGTCTTCCTCATTTTCATTCCGGTGGGAGAATGCACACATGTGCACAAGTGTGTGTGGAGGCCAGAGGTCAGTATGGGGTGTCTTCCTCAATCACCCTCCGTGTGTGTGTGCATGTCTGTATGCATGTGTGTGCTCATATGTATGTACGTGCAGGTGTGTATGCATGTGTGTGTGCATGTGTGTGTATGTGTGCTCATGTGTATGTATGTGTATAGATATCTGTGTGTGTGTGTGTGTGTGAGAGAGAGAGAGAGAGAGAGAGAGAGAGAGAGAGAGAGAGAGATTCTCTCTCAATGAACCTGGTGCTAGTCAGTAAGCCCTGGAAACATCTTGGCTTCACCTCTCCAAAACTGGTATTCCAGGCCTTGACCACCCTAACCCAGTATTCCCTTCAAGTTCATAAGAACACAGTTCTTCAAGCTCCCATGGTGAGTACTTTGCCAACTGTCATCTTCCCCAGCCCCCTCTCTCATTCTTCAACTAGAACTTTAACAAACGCACACACATAGATCCTGCGAGAGAAAGATGAATTACAACAGCTATGATTTGTACTGTGAGGCCCATTTCCATCAAAATGAGATCCATTCCTTTTGAGTGCTAGTTTTCAAAACTTACTAAAATAATAAAATAAAGCCACTATTTGCCCCAAAACTTACATAGATGAAAGATTATTCTCCTTAGGTGAATAACATCCGCAGAAGTCGATACACTTTTGATGAAACCATGAACTCGATTTGCCTCGGATAAGCTCCGTGAATCAGTCCATGTCCTGAATAGTCATCAAGCATGTGTTTGAGATGAACACTGTGGGGGACATCTTCTCAGGACTACATAGAAGAAAGGGGAAAGGAATGAGGGAGATTGTTGGCTTCCTTCCACTGTTCTGGAGGAAGGTGTACTGTGTGCTGTGTTTAGTCCTGGGCTAGGAGGAACCAAACAGAGGGTGAATCTAAGGTCAAATAGATTCAAGAACAATGTGCTTCAGAAAGAAAACCACTTGGAAATCAATCGGGTCAAAGTTAGTCATCCTAAATGGCAGTGTGACCCTGGGTAGGCCACTGTCCCTCTCTGAGTACTGTATCCTTGTATGTGGGAAGATCTTGAGTCAGAGCTCAGCCTGGGCTACATAGTGAGACCATGTCTCAAAAAAAAAAAAAAAAAAAAAAAAAAAAAAAAAAAAAAAAAAAAAAAAA
>NC_034592.1:152239774-152242461 GCF_900095145.1 Mus pahari
AAAAACAAAACAAAACAAAACACTAATGACGCCTCTCGGATTGTATATTCTCAATAGCTGCTCCTCCCTGCGTATCCCCCAGGGCCAAACCTCCCATATTTGTACATAGCATACTTCAGTCCAGAGCTGCAGCTGCAAAGTGGTAACAGGGAAAACTGTGCTGCCTACAGACGACAGGCAAGTCTTGTCTTTGCACAAGAGAGACAACGTTTCCTTTCAATGGGTACCTGCTTCTCCTTTTATGGTTACTTAGTTGCTTAGCAACATTAACCTTGCTAAAAGCACAGAGCCATTCTGCAACCTCAACTTTCATGGAGTGTGTGTGTGTGTGTGTGTGTGTGTGTGCGCGCGCGCTAAAGGAACCGTCTATTAGGAGAACATTCACCTTTGTGGCAGCGCCATTTGAGGGAAGGAAAGTCTATATTTTAAAAGGTTTCCCAGCCAACGTGAATACGTCTCCCACTTAGCACTCAGAGATGAGCGTATCATAATATTTAAATCAGTTTTGAGAACTCTCTTGGAAAAGGAAAAGGGGGAAATCCCCTGGTGGAATAAATACCCAGGGAGGCCACGGGAGTTCATTACCATAGCGACTGAGCTGGCAGGCTGCCCTGGGGAACCCACAGGTGCTAGCTTCCACCTTCCATGTGTAGATCATGGAAGTCCTGACCGGATACCGCTTGGCCTCGTATGAAGGGGGAGTGGCAATGCCAGGGTCCACACACTTCAACTTTGGACATGGCCAAAGGTTTAAAGATCAGCACTGGGGCAGAACTCGCCGAATCCAGGTTTCCTCAATGATCGTAAAGGGTTGAGGGCAAATAACAAAACTATGTGAGGATTGCTGGGCTGAGGGAAACCCTGGCAGGCTAGGGATTGGCTCAGTTGGTAGAGAGCTTACTGAGCATGCCCGGGGTCCTGACTGGATGTCCATCATTGCATAAACCAGGTGAGGTAGCGCACCCTTGTAATCTGAGTACACTGGTTGTGGTCATTCTTGGCGGTGTAAAGAGTTTGAAGTCAGACTGGGGTACGTGAGACCCTCTCAAGAAGAGAGAGAAAGACACTGGGGAGGGGGTCTGGACAAATTCTCCATAGAGATGGTTTTGAGCTTTCTTTTGCCTTTATTAATCTAGTTTCAGACAAGCATGGTAATGATCAAATTTTATTCTCTGGTGAACTCAAAAGCGTGAGATGGAAGCTTTCTGTCTTAGCAAACACGGCGACACTGATAATAAATTTTCTGCAGCCGCGACAACTACTGTCTCCACAGCGTGGGCGTGTTGCTGGGGCAGTGGATGTTACCAGGATTCCTGGAACTTTCTTCATGTCGCCCTGGGATTGTACCTCAGGACAGTGTCGGATCTGCTGACAGGAGGAAGGTCAAGCCCCTCCTGAAACGCAGTGAGAACCGCAAGCCTTAGGGGTGGATTTCCGTGATGCCGACTAATAAATGCTCATTTCCATAAAATTTACATGAACAGAGGAAAATCTACCTCTTGCTGTGCAGGAGCTCCATCTCATTACTCAAAATAGCTGCAGAGTAATCAATGGAGCCACGCCCCCTCCTAGAGTCGGGCTGTGAGGTCAGAGATAATTTCCCTGGGCTCCTTAAAGTAAGTAGCCGGGCCTCTGCAGCATTTTCCAGGTCTTGTCCCCTCCCAAGCACAGGTACCTTATGAAACAATAGTCTTCAGATTCTTGGCTGCAGTTTCGCCATTTAAGACAATAGACTTCAGATTGGCAGCTGCAGATTCACCTTTTAAGACAATAGACTTCAGATTCGAAGCTGCAGTTTCCTTACAGTAAAGGCACACAGCACAGGCTACCTGGCAAGTCATTGATAAAACTTTTAAAATATGTGCACGGGGGCTGAAGGGACGGCTCCGCAGTTAAGAGTGCTTGCTGCTCTTGCAGAGGACCTGAGTTTAGTTCCCAGCACCTGTGTTGGGTGGCTCAGAACCGCCTGTAACTCCTGCTTCATGGGATCCAACACCTTGTTTTGGCCTTGAGGAGCACCAGCACACACGTGGCAGATAAACGCATACACATAAATAGAATTTAATTTTTTTAAAGCACACAGAGACAGAACTGGGTGTGCTGGTAGACACCTTTAATCTGTATACTTGGGAGCTGGAGGAAAGAGGACAAGGATATCCAGGCCAGCCTGGGCTACTCGAGACTTCGTCTCAAGGAGCCAAATAATAAATGAAAATGAAATATAGACAGAGAGGGCTGGAGAGACGGCTCAGCACTTAGAGCACTGGCTGCTGCTCTTCAGAGGACCTGAGTTTGATCCCCAGCACCCACGTGGTGGCTCACAGCCATCTGTGACTCCAGTCCCAGGAGATCTCACACTCTGTTCTGCATGTCTAGGCAGCAGACATGCATGTTGTATAGGAAGAAAGGTTTTTTTGTTTTGTTTTGTTTTTTAATGTTCTCAGACAATATATCTGATCGCGTTTCTCCTCTGTCCACTCCTCCCAGATCCTCCTTACCTCCCTACCTACTCAAATGTGGTTCTTCTTAGTGACTTTGCCTAGGTGAGAGAAACCTTTTAGGATCATGGGTGAGAACCGAGAGCTAAGATCAGCTGCTTGGAATTGACTGCTGTGAGGTCTTGGGTAAAATAAGAAACCTCTGTGGTGTTCTGTTGCTTCCATCTGTTGGAGGAGGAGGAGGAGGAG
>NC_034592.1:152242695-152274633 GCF_900095145.1 Mus pahari
TTGGAGGAGTTACATAAACTGAACGTGTCAGAAGAATTTGGAGCAAGATTTGCCTTGAAGTGTGTACTTGATACACATGGACTGCCAGTTCTGTCTCTGCAGAACATTCTTCTCTCTCTTTTACCTCTTAGCAGCATTGAGCACTTCCCTGAGACACCCGAGGTAAACATGGCCTTTTTCCCTCTGAGTTAATCCTTACATGCTGCCCCTCAGCTGAGACCCACACTGAGCAGTTAGACAAGGTGGCAATGTGACTCTGAATACCTCGTGACTCAGTTTCAGCGCCTTCTGTGCTTACTGCACTGTGATATTGAGCTGTTGGTAGCATCTTTATGGTGTGATATAACCGGACACCCCTCAGCTCCCTGCACCCTTCCGTGTCACCTGTTGTCCTTTCCTTTGGCAAGACAACACAAGGTGGGAATGAAAATGTTCCCTCTGTCTTAACTCGATGAGCTATCGAGTTCCATGTCCCAAACCACACAGCACAGATCTGGGAATGAACTTTCAAGGATGCCCTCTGGGGGCTGGAGAGAGGCCTTGGTGGTTAAGAATATCGGCTGCTCTTGCCAAGGACCCAGGTTTAATTCCCAGCACACACATGGTGGCTCACAACCATCTGTAACTCCAGTCTTTAGGGATTTGAAGCCCTCTTCTGGCCTCCATGGGCATGCCATGCATGTGGTACACAGACATACATTAGGAGTGTATGTGTGTGTATCATATACATCATATATGATATGTTCTCTCTATCATATATAGATGATATAGATGACATATATATTACATATGTGTATATATGAATATATATGTATATATGTACATTGTGCATACATGTATATATGCATATATGTGTGTATATGTCATATATGTATATATGTTTATATGTGCACATATATGTATATTGTACCTATATGTGTATGTACATATCTGTATATGATATGTATGTGTATATACAAGTGTCATATATACATATATCATATATGTGTGATATATATATGTGTGTATATATGCACATATATGTATATATGTGTATATACATATGTGTGTACATCTATGTGTGTATATATAATATAAATGATATATTGTACATATACATACATCATGTATCCATATATGTATATGGTATATATGTATATATACATATGTCATATATACATATACACACATATATATTGTACTCCTGAACCTCACTTTTATTTGTCCCCAGCACCTGAGTGAGAAAACGGTGAAGGATGGAACTCTGGGATTATGCAATGTGACCCATGGGGCTCCAGGGTTAGCCAGCCATGTTCTCTCTTCCTTTCTATTTCCTGGTACCATGAGTCCCTAGATTGTGGCCACATGCCTACACTGGAGAATTCTGCACAAGCCGTTCCAGAGAGAAGAGAATGGCCCAGCACATAGGACATGCCCCTTTTCCAATCAGGCAACCTTAAGTTCTCACTCACCACTTTCCTAATCAAGGGCCTGCATTGCATGATGGTCTCTTATTTTTATTTTTTTTAAGATTTATTTATTATTATATCTAAGTACACTGTAGCTGTCTTCAGATGCACCAGAAGAAGGTATCAGATCTCATTACAGATGGTTGTGAGTCACCATGTGGTTGCTGGGATTTGAACTCAAGACCTTCGGAAGAGCAGTCAGTGCTCTTAACCACTGAGCCATCTCTCCAGCCCGATGGTCTCCTCTTGAAAGGGGTTCATTTTCAAGACCTGGGCCATCACTGAGCACCACAGACATTCAATATAAAACACATCGGGTTGCAAATAACAGAAGTCAGCAGCCATGAGGCTGAAGTAGAAGGAACTTTGTTTTGACCCTTCGCAAAAGGCTGCCTCTTCCCTGGTCCCTTCTCCAGGCCATTGATGTTCAGTACCCTACAAAAGGTTGCTCAGCCTCAGTTGGGTATTGCCTTAGAACAGTCTGAAGCTACGCCCAGTTACAGCAGAATTTCTAGGAGTGGCCTGGATGGTGAGGGTTGGGGACTATTTTGCTTTATGGTCTTAGCTTTTCTTATCTGAAATAGATTGCTTAAACGTTGCATATAAAGACCAATGGCTTTACATCTGTTCCCATGCCTACCCCAGATCAAGCTAGAGACCTTGTCGTTCCTCAACACACTCGATTCTAGGCCTGGGAGAGTTCTAAATCCCCATAATCTAACATACAATCAGGTTTGAACTGAACTGCCTTAAAGTTCATACCCCTTGTGGCCCTTGAAAAGGTCTGACAAGTCTTTCTGGAAACGGCTGAAGGTGCCTCTGGACAAAGATAAGGAATAAAGTCACACATAGAGAGTAATTCAGGAGGCTGAAGCTAGACCACAGGCACAGTGGAGAGGGTGGAAGAGCTGCAGTGTTCATTCCAAACATATCACACACACACACACACACAAACACACACACGCACACACACACACAAACATACACACATACACAAGCACACACACACACACACACACACAGAGTAGAGGTCTTGAAGGCAGAGGCAGCATATTCCCAAGAGCCAAGGAAAGCATCTAACACAAGGAGAATAGTAAGTGGGGAAAAGAATAAAGGGTCCTGTAAGCTGGAAGTGAATGCCACGCCACCCCACCCCACCCCTGAAGATTACACAGCTCCCTGGGAAGGCTAATCATAGGAAACTTACAGCCCTCTATGTACTTCCTGTACCTTTTCTTTGACCTAAGAAGGATGAGTTCAGGAAATTGTGGATTCTGGGTCCTGTTCACTAGCAGAGTTCAAACCTGGTGGTGCAGACGTGGCAGCCATGACTGGTGGCATAATCTGGTGTGTTGAAAGCTAATGTCAACTGCTAAATGAAATGAGCAGAGCCAGGCATCTCAATTTAGTGTGCCTGCCTGTGTTTGTGTGTGTCTGTGTGTCTGTGTGTCTGTGTGTGTGTCTGTGTGTGTGTCTATGTGTCTGTGTATGTGTCTGTGTGTATCTGTGTGGGAGGTGGCTGAAAACCAGCTGAGGACTTGGAGAAATTGATGTCGTAACTAGCAAAAGGCCAGCGACACTTGGAAATGATCCATGTCACCAGAACTTTGAGCTGCCCTGGGTCACCAGGGGAGGCTTTAATATATATATATATATATATATATATATATATATATATATATATATATATACACACACACACACACACACACACACACACACACACACACACACATATCTTAGGAGTTTGAAAAATATGTGTTTTGCCTGGAAGGCAGTTAAAAGGGCTTTTCTGTGTCAGCAGGCTCCAATCATTTATACATTTTTTTCCTGCCCACATATTTTATTCATAATGACTATTTTATTCTACTTTATTATGTCGAGTTGGTGTTGGACATTTCTTTGTTTCTCTTAGAAAACAACCCATTAGCTGGATGAGTCACATGACTCCAGTTAAACTCTAGCACATTGGGGGGCATAAGGTTAAAACTGAGTCTCCCCTCTGAGCTGCTGGGAAGGCTTTAGGGTTTGGGGTTAATATTTATTCTTGTATTTTTCCAAAGTGGGAGGTGGGGAAGGGGTGTGGTTTGAACAATGGCAGACAATCAGGGGCACAAGACTGACACCGTTCAGGCTCTTTGTAGGAATGGAGAGCTATAGTTGTTCACCATCAGGCCTAGTGAGCTGTGAGCCCGTATGTTCACCATCAGGCCTAGTGAGCTGTGAGCCCCTATGTTCACCATCAGGCCTAGTGAGCTGTGAGCCCCTATGTTCACCAACAGGCCTAGTGAGCTGTGAGCCCCTATGTTCACCAACAGGCCTAGTGAGCTGTGAGCCCGTATTATCTCTTCCTCTTCTGGGTCAAGAACAGCCATTGTTCCTATGTGAGTATGAGCTGCTCTGTCACTCAAAGCTATTCGAGGATCGGGGACATGTGGACCCTCCTGACCTGGATTCTTTTCACCTGAGAAGAGTTTGCCTGTTATTGTAGAGCGTGTAGTCCTACCTGTTATCCTCTGTAAGATACTAAAACCTTAAACCCAAAGGACAAAAGTGGGGGAAAGCTCGGGGGTACCCAGAAAATGCTAGCAGCTCCTTTCTACGGTTGGCCATGTTCTGTGGGTGTTAGCAAATGACAGGCACTGGGAGACCCTGAGGTCTACTGCCCTTTGTCACAACAACTCCCAAATGTGACTAAATATAAAATGTCCCCATGCCTTTCCACACTTGGTCCCAGCAGCTGGAGCTGTTGGGGGATTTTGTGAAACTTTCAGGAGATGGAACTTCTGGAGGAAGTCCTTGCTGAGGGAGAGATCTGAGTCTTTACAGCCTACCCTGTTCCCTGTTTTCTTCACTGTCGGCTCTCCAGTCCTTCCTCACCAAGATGGACTGGGTCCACTGAGACTGTGAGCCAGAGTCAATCCTTCCTCCCTTAAGTTACTTCTTGTTGGATATTGGGTCACAGCAATAAGAGAAATGATTTTATACACCATGGGGTTTTATTTTTTTCCTCCACCCAGAATGTTTTAAAAACAAGTACCCAAAGAACACAGAACACAGTCAGGGTGGGCTCAGGAGACAAGAGATCTGACAGATGATTAATTGACCCTTACAGGTCATATAGGCCACATTTTCATTTTATTGATAGGGGAAGGGAGAGATGTGCTGTGGTCTCAGAGGACCTTGGAGAAGTGGATTGGTACCCAAAGACCCAGGACAAATACATTCTCTGCTTCGAACTCAGTTCCCCTGTGGGAAATTTGACCAGATGAGAGAGAGTCTTGGTCAATGTTAGGCCTTGAATTCTGCCTCCAATACTGCTGATTGTTTATCTGTTACAGGGCAGTGAATTTCCCTATACTTAGGGTTCACTTTGAATGCCATGAATCTCACAGTAGCTGTACACTGCGTTCCAAAATCCAAGACAGCTCTTCTAGCTCAGGGATTGGAAATGTTGCAGTCCCGGTGTCAGCCAGGGCTTTAGATAACTCCCTGATGCTCTGAGACTCAGGCTCTGGCTTCTTTCTGGCCACTCACAGGTGGCTGGTCTCAGCTCCCAGAGATGACCCAGGACCACATCTCCAGCATGCAGTGTCTCGCTTCCAAAAGCAGCAAGAGAAAGACTCCTAAAAGATGGAAATAGAATCGCTGTCTATCATGGTCACTGAAGTGAGTCACGAACCAGGCAAGATGGTGCACACCAGTAATACCAGCACTCTGGGAGCTCAGGGGGGATAGCCACCTGCTTGAGGCCAGCCTGGGCTACGTGATGAGACCCTGTCTAAAGAAATAAGGTCAAGTTCCAGGTCCCATTTGTGACTTCACAAGGACACAAAGCCTGGGGAAAGGACGTAGTCCTCTAAGAGTCTGGATTCTGCAATGTGCATGTTTTGATTTTGCCGGAATGATTTTTGAAGCAATGTTCATGTTGTGATAAGCTAGAACCAGGGCTCCTAACACAGAACAGAACTGCATGTCATGTGTACAAGCCTCTGAGCAGAAGAGAATTGCCCAGAGTCAGAATTACCATTAAAAATCCCTTAAGCCATCCATAAAACACACTGTGTGCGATTGTATCATGTACCACCTTGAGTTGTAATTCATACAAACACTGAAGTCTTAAAAACCTTTCAGCCAGATTTGGGGAACAGCTATACTCAAAATTTGGGTATTTTACCCATTCCTTCTTAATATTATTTGCATGATAAATGAATGTAGATTGTTTAAAATGTTAAAACATCCTTCAGGCCTTTAGACAGAGTTCCTTTCTGTTTTTTTGTTTGTTTGCTTGAAAAGTGTGCAACAAGGGATCAAGAAATAGTTCAGCAGTTAAAAGGGCATGCTGCTGCTCTTCCAGAGGACAGAGTTCCATTCTCAGCACCTACTTCAGATGGCTCACAAACACCTGGGACTCCAACTTGGGGTTGGGGGTTGGGGTGGGGATGGTGGGCATTGCCCTATTCTGGCCTATGAGTACTGTACATACATGGTATACAGATAGACAGAGGTTAGACACATAAATGAAAACTAAAACAGAGTATGCATCAAGAATCCTTATGAGGTGTTAATGAGCTTATACTTTTATAAGGGTTGAGAGAGAGACAATGCCCATGAGACACATTGGCCTTCAGCCTGGTACAGAGGAAGGGGCACAATAAACGTTTGCCTAAGTTGTCGAGAAGAGTCTCCCGTGAGCCAGGCTGGCCTTGAACTCCCTTTGTGGAGGGCAGTGACTTTGAACTTCTGATCCTCTTACCTTTGCCTCCTAGTGCTGTGATTACAGACATCCACTCCATGCCTGTTTTATGAACCATGAAGCTCAAACTCGGGGCTCTGTGGATACTAGGCAAAGCTCCAGCCACAGCTGCTGTTCTGCAGATTTCTAATGGTACTCCTTGGTTAGATCCCCAGATCCATGCCCAGTGTCTTTCACAGAGCTTGGCCGTGTGAGTACTGCTTGGCTGTGTCGGCCCTGTCTCTTGCAGGTTGTCCATCTCCATACTGTAAGTGCAACTCCACTGGAATGCCAAACCCAGCGCCAAGCCTAGGAATAAGCCATGGGCACAGCAATAGCATATCCCCCGCCTATAAGAAGAGTGTGGTGAAGTAGCCCGCACACTCCCAGGCTCTGGGACACTTGGACACTGTTGCACTGGCTGTCTCACATGCGTGCTAACATGCTAACATGCTCCTTTTAGGTCACATTGGCCACCAGAATCTCCGCCCTTTAGAAATAGGCACTTAAAACCAAAAGGTGCAAAATGCACTGTCTGTCCTCTACAGAGATTAGAAACCTGGGCTGTGGAGATGGCTCAGTTGATGAAGGGTGAGATGAAGGGCTTGCCTCAAAAACACAAGGAGCCAAGTTTAATCTCCAGAATCAGGGGGAGAGAGAGAGAGAGAGAGAGAGAGAGAGAGAGAGAGAGAGAGAGAGAGAACCAGTAAGGAGGTGCACACTTGTAATCCAGCACCAGAGAGGCAGAGAGAATTCCTGAGGCTCACTGGCCAGCCAGTCTGCAAATCTGTGAGGCCCAGGATAAATGAGAGAGACCGTACCTCAAGAAACAAGGTGGCCGGCACCTTAAGAATGACTTCTAAGGTAGTCCTCTGCGCTCTCTCTCTCTCTCCCTCTCTCTCTCTCTCTCTCTCTCTCTCTCTCTCTCTCTCTCTCNCACACACACACACACACACACACTCACACACTCACTCACAAACACACTCACACACACACTCACACACACTTATGCACACATAGCTTGTACACACACACATGAAAGAACTAAGAGTCTAAGTCTAGTGTCAAATATTCAGAAACTGGAGTGGCAAAGCAAAGCCAGTCATGATGAGACAAGCCAACAGAAGACACCAGAGAATGTTCTGGAAGAGGGAGCCATAGAGGCCTGTCATTGTCTCCCTCTAGAAGAATTCAAATCTGGATACCTCTCAGAACACCATGTAGATGAAGTGTATCCGCCTGGCAGCTGGATTCTGCCAACACTTGCATCTTTCCAAGTTCTTAAGGGCCTGCAGGTGGCAAAGTCAGTTTCCATTGTCTCCAAAATCCTTTTTTAAAAAAGGAAAATACTGTTAGCGAGTACGGAAACAAGACAGCAGATGTTGGCCCATGCATATTAAATCATTAAAGATTTGAGATAATAAAGCACTCCTCCTGGAGCTTATAACCACAAAGCTCTGTTCAGGGTTACCAGGAGGTGAGGTTTTATCTCTGTTCACCATCCGTGGGGGGTTCTTTCTCTGCAGCTCTCACTACCGTTATCCCATCTGCTTAGACGTGAAATACAAACGTGGACTATCATTTCATCTGCACACATTCAAAATGCAATGTCCAAATATTATGCTGTTGGAAAAGAGACACCTGTCCAAAAAAACTTCCCAGGAAGGTTTTAGAGAGTGCCCTTAAGCTCAGAGCTGCGCACAGTGAGGCTCGTTTTTCATCTAGTGGAAGGCTTCATGCTAGCCAGGAATTGGAACACAAGCAGGTCATCCTGGGGATAGAGCAATGGCTCATTTATCTGACGCCAACTGCTCCACGCCGGTGTGTCTCCACGTCACTGAAGCTGAGCCCTTGAGCATCACATGTATTTAGTTTAGCCATTTGGCATGGCGATGTTTTCTGTGTGTTCTTTACGCAGCCCTTGCCTTTTAAGACAGAGATTGAGAAACATTTCATCTCTGCTTTCCGCTCGGGGTCATCATCAGGTGCATCAAACATTGTGTTGTTCTGTCCCGCCAAGCAGTACTTGCCTTGTGGGCCCCACAGTGAGAACAGGGCTGGCTGACTTCATCTGGCAGGAGCTGTGGGCCCTCGTGCTTTTAAAATTGTGGGTGCTGGTTTTCCAGGTCGATCCTTTAGCATTCTCATTGTAGCTGATCCTCCTTTGGCTCCCTGCCTCTTTTATCTGTGTGTGTGTGAGTGTGTGTGTGTGTCTGTGTCTGTGTCTGTGTCTGTGTCTGTGTCTGTGTGTGTCTGTGTGTAAATGTGCACGTGTCTTCGCTACCATTTTTTTTAGACTGAGACTCTTGGTCAACCTAGAACTCACCAATCCATCTAGCCAGGCTGGCCAGCAAGTCTGTTCCTGCCCTTCCAAGTTCTAGATTTGCAGACACAGGCTGCCCAAATCTAGCCTTTTAGGTAGGTGCTGAGATCTGAACTCAGATTCTTATAGCTGGTAGCAAATACTTTGTCTGCTGAGCCATCTTTCTAAACCTTAATTTGTTGTTGTTGTTGTTGTTGTTGTTTAATGTAACAGGACATTCAGCACATACCTTTTATAAGCAAACTCCAGAGTTGTTATTCTATTTTTCAACATATATCATTATTATTATTATTATTATTATTATTATTAGTGTGTGTGTGTGTGTGAGTGAGGTGTCTATGGAGTTAGAAGAATCAGATCCCTCACAGAGCTGGATTTGCAGGCAGTTGTGAGCCCCTGAGGTGCTGGGAACTGAACTCAGGTCCTGTATAAGGGTGTAGTCTTAACCACTGAGCTATCCCTCCAGTTTCCCTGTAATCTTTCTTTGTCAAGATAAATGGGCTGTGTCCTGTTCTCTGGCCCCCATCTAAGGAGGGAAGCAAAGATGGCATTGTCTGAGACCCACTAAGGATATTCCAGCACATAGGATGCTATCCATTTTTGAGCTATGAGAAACACCAGTTAAGACTGCGGACACACCCAGGCAGGTTTTGGTCCTGAGTGAGTGCTCTGTGCCCTCTCTCACGGGAGCAGAGTGATGGGCTGGGTCTTACCCATCTGTTAGTCCGTTTTCAACTTTAGTCTACATAGTGAAGCTGCTACACAAGTGACCATTCGGTAACTCAAAAACCACTTCCTCTCAGTAATCTATTGCTGAACAACAACTCAGCTGAAAACTTGGCAGTTTAGACAACAATCAATCGTTGGATCTGCAGGCTGGGAATTTCAGGTTCTAAGCAGTTCTGTTTGATGGAGCACAGCCTGAAGATGTTCCCTTGGCTGCACTTAGCTGCAGATGCACTGAGAGGCTGGGGAAGATGTTGCCCTTTGTATCAGATAGCCTGATGCTTCTCCACTAATTCCTCTTCTTCCACTTGGACTCAGTGCATAAGGGGCTCATCTTCCCTTTGGTACAGTGTGGTGGCCGCTACCTTACAGAAAAGTCTGCGTGCCAGAATTGGCACCATTATCACTTCTGCCACTTTGTGTGGTGTGCATGTATGCCTGTATGTGTGGTGTGTGTGTATGTGTGTGTGTAGAAGGTGTGTGTGTGTCTATGTGTGATCTGCTATGTGTGTATATACAGAGTGGTGTGTGTGTGTGTGTGTGTGTGTGTGTGTGTGTGTGTGTGTGTGTGTGTGTAAGGGATGGGTATGGATGTGGGGGTACGCATATTCATGCATATAAGTACATTTGTGCATATGGAGACCACACTTTGGTGTCAGGCGTCTTCCTCAATTGTTCTTCACCACATTTTTATGAGACAGGGTCTCTCACTCAGCCTGGTAGTAGCTGGTCAATGAGCTCCAGGAATTTTCTTGTCTCCACCTCCTCTGCAGCACTTGGGTTGCAGGAGCATGCTGCCACACCTACCTTTTACATGTGTGCTGGGAGTTTAAGCTCAGGGCCACCTCCCCAGTCCCATTGCTGAAGCATTGCATTGATGAGGCGTCAACTCGGGTTCTCGGGGGGGGGGGGGAGGAGAAGCAGACTGCCCTTGCTGGTGGAGCTTTCACACACAGGAGAGGACGTGGGTTACCACACACAGGAGAGGACACGGGTTGGGCCACTACAACCTTCACTCCATCTTCAAGCTGTACTTGAAGAGTCAGTGGTTTTCCTTTTTGCATGAAAGTTTCAATTAGTTATTCTCTAGCTAACTGTCCTCTTGAGAAGAATGATGAGAGGAAGGCTGGAGAGCTGGCTCAGAGGTTAAGAGCACTGGCTGCTCTTGCAGAGGACCCAGCTTCAGTTCACAGCACCCATATGGCGGCTCACAATTGTCTATAACTCATATCTGACGCCCTCTTCTGGCCTCTCTGAGCACCAAACAATTGGTATGCACACATTCACACAGAAAAAAAAAATCCTAACGCACACAAGATAAATAAATCTACAAGGCACAATTATTCTAGAAAAGAATGAAATATAAATCTACACTTTTAATTAGATCTTTCCCTTGGAGCAGACCCAAATCTGTATTTTTCTCTTGTGGACACAGAGCTGAGAGCCCAGGTCGCTTCCGTGCTTGATGCACCAGACGAGACACACAGCCTCTGGGGGGAGCATTACCCCCCCAACCTGCCTCTGCTTGCTGTTCTAACACCATGCAAGCCTGCCCAGCCAAGTTAAACTACCAAATTATTCTTGTTGTTGTTGTTGTTGTTGTTGTCTACCATATAGTGATGGTATGACTTTCATTTTTAAAAACACTTTTGTTCATTCTTTAAGAATTTCATACAATGTATTTTGATTATATTTATTCCAAACTTCTCCCCCTAAATCCACTCCCTCCTCCCTACCTCCCATGCTGGGTCCTCTTTCTTCATTCTTTTTTAAATAACTATTGACTCCATTCTGTACCCCATATACTCCTGGATACGGTCATCCAGTGAAGGGGCCCGTCTGCCAGGGACCCCAGCCCCTCATAGCTTTGGAAGGTCAAGGCATCTGTGAACTAGAAATATGCAAGCAATGACTTGTGGGTAACTTGGCGGCAACTTCAGTGTAGCGTTCCATGGGGAAGCAGGCTCGGTCTGTTAGGATATGGGGCGAAAGGACAGAAAACTGTCGTAAAGGGGGTTTATTTAACTTTGTCTTTAGAGGTGATAGATTTGTGGGCCAGAAAGATGGTTTGACAGGTAAAGGCACTGCTGGCCAAGACTGATGGCTTAAGTTCAGTCCTTAAGACCCACACACACGGTAAAGGAGAGAACCAGTTTCCACAAGTTGTCCTCTGACCTTCACATAGTATCACACACACACACACACACACACACACACACACACATCTACAGTGATAACACAGTACACTGTCTAATGACTCTCAATGTTTCCTTCTCTTTTATAACCCCCAAGCATTGTGGATAATAAGAGTAGCTACACCTCTGATCAGCTTCATTGGGTTTTAAGCTACGCTAGGCGGGAATCGTGAGACACCTGGGGCTGGGTTTACCGCCTACCCCGAGACCGCTCCCGAAATATTCGTCAAAAACAACAATAGGTTGAGTTCTTGCCATGTGGTGTGCATTTCTCTGTGCGCGTTCAGTTGCTCCGTCGTCCTCAGTAAACATGATGAAGACACTGTGTTGATCCTGCTTCGCAGATGGAGACACAGAAAGTTGCCCATCTTGACAAGGGCCGTGCACTGACAAGTGTCTTTGACCCCAAAGCCAGCTCTAAGCTTGTCTCTGTCACAGGAGTTAACAGAACATAGATGATAGCCTATGTATATAGTGCCCATTGCTTAAAGGTAGCCTCATATCCACGGGTGCTTTTTTAAAAACCCAAATTAAATATTCCACAAGATAAGAAAACTAAACTCTACCTCGCATGTTCCTCCACGACCCTGTGTCAGCACAAAGCCATGCCTGCTAACTCTCCTATGCTGACATTCCAGTTGTTAACACCAGGCTAATAAGCCATTTGGTCCCCACAGGAAAAAAAAAATTTTCTATCTAAATCTCTACAGAAAAAGCTTGCTGATCCAAATTCTTGCACTTTACCTTCTTAATGTGCACATGTGTGTGTGCACCTGCACGTGTGTGTTTGTAAAGACTGGACAACGGCCTTGGGTGTCATCCTCAGAGACACCATCTACTTTCCTTGAGAAAAGGCCTCATCAATTAGACTAGACTTGCTGACTAGAGAGGCTCCACCAATCCTGCGGTCTTCATCCTTCAGGGCTGGGATGACAAGCAAACCACCACACTTGCCATTCTCAGATGGGCTCAGGGAATCCAGGGGAGGCCCCTGTGCTAGCATGGCAGGCGCTTTGCCAATGGAGCCACCTTCCCGGCCCTGGGTTGTCTTTCTCATGATGTGAGATTCAAGGAAAACTGGCTCCAGGTGCAAGCGTCACAACGAAATTGTACTTTTTTTTTTTTTTTTTTTCAAATAACACCTCATTTCAATAAGCTGTCTTCAGTACTCCCCATTAAAGCCTCAGTGTATGGGCTTCAAGGCTTCAAGTTGGTGCCTCTCAGGAAGCAAATACCCCTGAGAACAGAAGTTCGTTATTTGGTTAATAACAGTGGCAGAAAGCAGTACGCTGTTTAGCGGAAAGCAATGGTCCACGAAAAGGCCACTGATATTCCCAAATGCAGTGACGTCTCGTTTTCCAGGCTAATTTCCCAGCATGAAGGAGCCTAAGCACCGGGGCTGAGAAGGTTTCAGCCACACTGAATTCCCTGTTTTGGGACAAAAGATGTTGGGAGCGGGGGTGGGGGTTGGGGGGGAATCCGACTTATCTTATTCCCTGATTCCCAGAGAATCGAAAATAAGGATTAAAATGGTTACCTTCACCTGGAAAAGTGGGGGTGATGGTGTCGAGTCCTTTTAAATATGTGTGAGCCATAGAGAGCTCACAGACAAAGGTAAGGACCTCTCTGGACTCTGCGGACCACAGATAGCAGCCTGTCTGTGCCCAAGGCTGCGGTAGAGGGATCATGTCACACTCTAAATGAAGGTGTTGGCGGTTCAACAAGCCTGTCTCCCCTCTCCCAGCCCAGAAGCAGATTCACATGAAAGATGTTTGAGTCAGTCAGACTTTTGAAGAGCCGCTTTGACGTCAGAATGCCAGCCTTGAGTCTGGCAGCCATGTGCCCAGCAGTGAGACTGCAAATCTTCACATGTGTGGGTTTTCCCTAAGGAGGATGTTGGAGTAAATCCTATCCAAGGCCTGGGGAGCAGTATAGATTTTCTTACACACACCCACACACCCTTCTCATTGAGCAAGGGGGAAGCATCAATCATGAACACTGTGTTTGCACAGGTCGTCTTTGTTCTGAAGCAAAGTATGCATGCATTCAGTTGACCGGCCTTCTGTTCTGCCAAGTGGAGAGCTTGTTCTCAGGGTGGGGTTTGGGGACCCCTCTGAAGCATGGTGGGGACAATGTCTCCAGCCGTGAGAGGTCTGCCAGGAGTGAAGGTTGCCTGGTGACAGGGACTTTCACCTCTTGTTTTTTAAAGAGCATAAAGTCCTTGACCAAGGACAAGTCAAGCCCAGTCAGTGTTTGTAAACCAATGACCAAATGAATAAGCCAACCAGAAGACAGGAAGAGAGGCTGACCAGGGTTCCAAGAAGAATAAACAGTTAACCCAGACAGAGAGGTTGGGTGCCAACAAGAGTGGGTCTGGGATGTAATCAAGGCCTTGAAGGGTGTGTAACGTTCAGAGGGTGGAGGAAGAAGAGCTTGCCTCAGAACCATCCCTTTGGGAGCTGGGAGATGACTCGGTGAGGAAAGAGCTTACCATGCAAGTGTGAGAACCTGTATTCAGAGCCCAAACACCCACATGTAAAGCTATAAAACATCATGAAAAGGGAAAAAAGCCAGGCCTAGAAGTGTGGGTCCACAACCCTAGCACTGAAGAAGTGAAGACTGGAGGATCCCTGGGCTCGCTGGCCAGCTGAACTGGTGAGCTTCTGGTTCAGTGAGATGCCCTGTTTCAAAAACTAAAACAGACAACAGCTGAGAGAAACACCCTCTGCCACACAGGCATATGTACACACAAGCACAGGAGTGCACACGCTCGCATGCACACACACATGCGCACACACGTACACACATTCACACACATGTGCACACACGCACGCGCGCACACACACACACACGTGTGGACATGCACACATGCGCGCACACACACGTACACACATGCACACACATGTTCACACACATACACACACACACGCACACTCACACACACACACACACACACACACACACACACACACACTCACTTCTGGGGTATAGAGCTTTATGATGCAGCTCCCGAGGCTTTCCACAAATCTCCGGCTCTTCTAGAACTCACAGTGCAGACACCACCCAGAATGTCCCAAAACTTCCCTCAGTGGCATTGCTGTTGCTGCTCAGGGCTTACAGTCATGGTAGGGTCTGCAGGGGATCCAATGGGTGGCGGCAGATGAATCCCGAGCTTCCGTGGGACACCACAGTTGGCAGCCTAGACAGGAACAGTGGCAGTTCTCCTGAAGACAGAAAGAAAGAGCTACAGGGCCCAGGCTGCAGGGGCTGAGATCTGACCGGTCTCGGGTCAGAAGGCTTTAGCAGAGGACGATCATCCATTCATTTATGTACCTGACATTTCCCGAACATTTTTTACATTCTAGGCATTACAGGATGGCCAACTAAAAAAGTTCCCTTGTACAATTTATAGCAAAAAGAATGAGAATCAATAGCCTTGTTTATTTGGTGCCTAATACTACGGGCCAGGAATGTTCAGTACTTTGCATTGATTACAACACTTAAGTAACATGAGGCCAACCCAGCTTTTCAGCATTGCTGGCCGGTGTTGTCATCTACAAGTTCAGCCTCACCGACTGTGCAAATTATACAACAAAAATCTCCCCAAAATTCCCATGAAGTCTTAAGCAACTTTACAGTATTGTATTGGGCACGTCTATAATCCTCCTGGGTCCATCTATAGCCCTCCTGGGGCACATGTAGCTCATAAGCTGTACAAAAAATAAAAAATCTCTAAGCTCAACTGCACTCCCCAGGAAACAGTCCCAGAGACTTGAGGCAAGAGTTCCAACTGGGATAGAGAGCCCTGGCATTTGGCCCCAGTGACAAGACTGTCTCCCAGAGCTTAGGAAAGGGTCATCATCCATGAAGTTCACTCTGAAAGGGAGCATCTGAGTAGCACACAGATGATGAGGGTCCAGCCATGGCAGAATCTGAGAGAGGCACTCTGAGGAGATCGCAAAGCTGCGGCTCCGTGCAGGGCTCCAAAGTTTACAAGAGTAAGCTGGGGTCGGCAGCCCTGACAATCAGGGACAACCATAGACTGTGTGTCTTGCAAGTTGACAGAAGTAAACAGGCCTACAATGACGAGATTTTTCCAAGATGAACATTCAAATTCTTAAGACTGATAAGTGGGTTTGGGTGTCCTTGGAAGAATCAGAGGGCATGTGGAGTGCAGTGTGTCACAGGGGATATTTGAAATTGAAGAAGTCGTGGATGGAAACCCAGAGCTGGGATAATGTCCACGCAGTGGTTGGGGCTAAAATGTAGGATACACTTGAGCCATGCTCTCCTACACACAATCTGTGCCACCATAGACTCCACCAGCCCTGCTCTCACACTGAGTTTCCCGCTGTTGTGTAGAACCCAAGAGTCATGAGTCAATCTCTCCCTCAAAGAAAGCTTCCCAGCACACATGTCAAGGAACTCTTGGGTCCCAGAGTGGATGGTATACTAGAAAATACCAAATTCATGGTCCAGAACTTACCAAGAAGACCGACCAAGACTGGTCAAGGGCTGTCTTCTAGAGACATAATTGTAGCCCTGTGATTGGCTATTTTTTTCCATCATTCATTGTATAGTAACGATTGACTTGGGACTCAGGGAGGTGTGGGGAGATAGATCAAAGCACTTGTCACACAAGCCTGAGGACCAGAGTTCAGACCTCCAGGACTCACAGGACACAGCAGCCCACGCCTCTGATCCCAGCGTTCCTGTGTATGAGAGGCACAGAGAGGAGAACCTCCAGACGCTCAAACACCATCAAACCTGGTGAGCACAAAGGGAAAACCTGCCTCAACCAACGCGGAAGGTCACCACCAACACCCAGTGTCCTGGTGAGCACAAAGGCAGACAGTAGGGAAACCCTGCCTCAACCAACGTGGTAGGTCACCACTAACACCCAGTGTCGTTCTCCACGTGCGTTCCACGGCAGATAGATAGGCACGCTACACACACACATGTACATATGTGCATTTACACACACACACAGACCACACCACACACACACATATGCAGAGGGAGATTTTAAAAAAAATGTTTTCTGAGTACAGAATCAGCATTAAATAGTCATAGAGAAACTCCACGCTAAGGACCTTAGGACCTAGTTCAAAGAAAGAAAATAGACAAGAGGGTCAGGGTCTGATAGGGCTCTGAATGGAAACATGCAAACAGGCCACAGAGCCATTGCCCACTGCGACGCCGGCAGTAAAGACTGGTGAGTTTGCCAAGTGCCTCAGTGGCCAACCCTCCAAGGCCAGGGTGAACCTGGCATTCAAGGGACAGAGAGACACTAAGGTCACAACTCCGGGGACTTAGAAACAAGTGGAAGGAGTCACGCTGAGATCTGAACTCCACGGTGAACAGGAAGTAACATGGAGCACCTCCGGGGTTCTCAAGAAGAGGCCATGGTGAGACAGAGGCAGAGCCAAGACAGCACACTGTCTCAGAGGCCGGCACCGCTGTGACCAGGAAGTTCACCAGCTCATACCACTGAGTTGCCAGGAATTAACCAGAACTCCCGACATGCTCCATCTATGCTGTCTTAGGAGAAATCTATATCAGCCAGTGGCGTATACACAGCTGGCAGTGAGTGGGTCCTTCTCAGACTTATTCCGTAATAGAGTGAATGTGACTTAGCTTTTTGGCAATATTGCTACATGCCAAAGCATAACAAAAATAGTGAGCTGTCCCCAGCACCTGTGTCTCGGCTAAGTGATTGATCATTCACAAGCCATTCACAATTGCTCATTCCCTGTATAGTGTCTGTGGCGAGGGATTTCATCTCTAACTTAACATTTTTCATTCTGATCGTTAAGAAGGTTGACCGTGGCATGGGCCCTTTTATCCTTGGCTGCCAGGAAGCTCCTGTCTAAAGCTAGTGATTAATCGCAGCAACCGTTTCATGGACGTTAAGATACTTGCTTTTCCTTCCACTTATCTTTTTTATGGTTTCCTTTTTACATCATTTTCAATCATTTCATTGCTGGATGCACACTGTCAATTAGGAAAATGTTGTGCTTTTAAAACAACTCTAGCTTGCCTTTGGAAATTCTGCATTCACCAGTGGTGGGTGGGACTAATCGGAGAGTAGACAGATCAATGGACCGAAGTTAATGGTTTCTATAAGATGGGATGGTTCAGAACTTCAGCCAGGAACCGCTCACCCCGGCAAGCACCGTTTCTGTGAGGAAGACAGCTTGTGCCATAAATCTGAGGTCTGATTCTTCTCATCCGAAGGGTTTTAAGCCTCGTGTAAAACAGGGATGTTTCCTGTTATGTGGAGGCACTTGCCAAGGAACCTCAACTTCTGTCTCCTTTCCTGCTGAACTTTAAAACCCTGAAAGGCAACTGTCTGCTGAGGCTGTTTTGTCTAGATCTGGGCGTGGGGCAGGAATCCAACTGCCTGAGCCTCAGCTCTCTGGCTCCAACTTACGACATTCTAGGAAGCGCCTTCACCATGCAGATGCTGTGAACAGCAGAAATAACTTTAAAATGTGTCCTCTCTCGGCTTTCTCGAAGGAGCATGGAGGAATGGGGGTGACTGAGGCAGGCCTGGGGTCTCTCTGTGTCTCTGTGACCAAATACTGAATGAAAACCATTCCTGGCCAAAGTGATCTCCAGGAAGGTGTTCTCCTCTCCGTCCCTCCCTTCTTCCCCCTTCCCCTCCCCCACCTTTTTGATCACCACACCCACCGATGTCAGTGTTGTGATTCTGGCATTCAGTGACACAGCTCACCATAACCACATGGGTGATATTAACCAGAAAGTCATCTCCACGTGGGCTCCTCATAAACACCGTCCACAATCTAGACTGTTATGGGGAGAATGATCTCGGGAAGGGGGGAGGGCGGCAGTCGGGAGGGAGGTGGGAGTTAGTCTGAAAGAGACTCCTGGTCACTTCCACATTTGTTCAAAAAACAAATCAACAGCAAACCCCAAAAGAATAAGAATTTTTTAATCCCAGCACTTGGGAGGCAGAGGCAGGCGGATTTCTGAGTTTGAGGCCAGCCTGGTCTACAGAGTGAGTTCCAGGACAGCCAGGGCTACCTAGAGAAACCCTGTCTCAAAAAACCAAAAAAAAAAAGAATAAGAATTTTATTTTTAATAGAATAGGTGATATCCATTGGGGGAAAAAAGAGAGAAAGGAAGAAACAGAGAAATGGAGGGGGCAGGAAAGAGAGAGAGACAGAGACAGAGACAGAGAGACAGACAGAGAGACAGAGAGAGACAGAGAGAGGAGACGAATATAAATTCACACTGTGAGCATTTCAGTACACAATAGTGTTTTGTGCTGTGTTGTCTGAGGCAGGATCTATTTTAGCCCAGGTTGGCCCTGACTTTACTGTGAAGAAGAGGATGGGCTGTGAGCCTCTAATATTTTTGCCCCTCTCTCCCAAAGGCTGCACTTACAGGCATGAGTTCTCAGTGCTGGAGAGACTGAGCCCAGGGCTTCATGCATGCCAGGCAACCACTCTACAGCCTGAGTGATATTCCCAGCCCAAGTACACAACGTTTCGTGTACAAATTCCAGATAAAGGCTGACCAACCCCAGAAACCTAGCCACGGCCTGTTTTGTTTGGTTGTTTGTTTTGGTTTTTCGAGACAGAGTTTCTCTGTGTATCCTGGCTGTCCTGAAACTCACTCTGTAGACAAGGCTGGCCTCGAACTCAGAAATCTGCCTGCCTCTGCCTCCCGAGTGCTGGGATTAAAGGTGTGCGCCACTACAACCCGGCATTACGACCTGTTTTTTAAATAAAGCATTGTTAGAATAGAGCTAGAGTTGGTTTCCACATTATGTAATGCATAGCACGGTGGCAGAGCTGAGTGGCTGTGATGTCCAGGTGGCCTGAGCTAGTGATTATTTGTTATCTAGCCCTTTTCAGAATAAGCCAGCTCATTGCATGTTTGTCATGGTCCTGTCTACACACGACCTTACTTCTCTGAGATACATATTTCCTCTGGGTAGACGCAGCCATTACCTCCCATACAAGATCTTGGTGAACCCCAATCTGTTAAAACATTCTCTTATAGGGCTCAGAAGCCCCTCCCAGAGTTACATAGGGGAGGGGAGCTTACCTGGGGGCCGAGGGGACTCTTCAGTTGAGCAACTTTCCCTGAGTCAGCTGTTCTGTAAGTGGGGTCTTCCATAGTGTAGCTGCCCATAAATTGCCCAAGGGGCTTCCCAGGGATAAAGCTCCCTTAAAGTCACTCACACTCCTGTAAGTGACCCCGACAGCCTCAGTGAGGACCGAGCCAGACTAGACAGAACCCATAGTTTGGTCTGTTTGCCTTCTCAATCTGGGGTTGAAGAGGCATCTCTTTATTCTTTCTAGGGGAAGTCATGTGATGACTTCGTTTAAAATAACGGTCCATTCCTAGGAACTTACAAAGGTCCCTCCTTCTCCCAGCAACCCCAAAGGCTGTGTGGCTATGGATCAATGTCCAAGCCAAAAGTCTAGTCTACCCTTAGACACTGGGTTGGCAGGCCACTGTTGGAGGTGACACAGACACTTTTAATCCTGAATGTGCTATCATGTGGGACCCTTTCAAAGGTTAAGAGTGGTAGCTGCGGAAATCCTTGCCTGGCAACAGGTGAAAAACCATGAGGGTACTTAACACGAAGGTACTTAAGATTTCCTGGGGGTTACTGAGTCCAACACAGGCCAACGGCCCTGCGAAAACTGGAACCCAGCTATACAAGGGCAGGCCCTGTCAAATCCTGTCACCAAGGATTTTGTGTAGGAGTTGAATCTCTTATTATCTCTCTGTTCTTCCCCTGAAACCTCAATATCTCCACATCTAAAGAACCTTGGAAAGGATGGGATGGGGTCACTGGTAAGGGGAGACATCTCACTGATACATTCTAGGCTGTGTGACCACCACGCCCCCCAAAAGCAGATGATAAGAGAAAGTGTGCTGTCTGCTTATTCAAATGTCCGACCATTGTTGCTCCGTGTGAAGCACAGAGAGCGCCTTTACCAGCCTCCCGATGCCACTACCACAGGAGACTGGCTGTGTATGAAATACCTGCTGCAAGACAAGGTCCTCAGACCTCAACTGCAAAAAAAGAAAGGACATGAGGGCTGGGGTCATATAGAGCCTTCCCTCCAGACAGAGTTACCAAGGGTGCCTGGATGCAAGGATGTTTGTGTTGAATGAGGCTGACTGGAGCCTGAGGTTATGGGTGTCCGGGTTTATAAATACAGCTGGTAGATAATATTGATAATGTTTTTAGGTTTGTGCTATTGCTATGGAATGAAGTCTCACTCAGAAGCCCAAGCTGGCCTGAAACTCACTATATAGTCTACACTGGCCTCAAATTCATAGGGACCCTCCTGCTGTGTCATGTGATGTGGAGCCTTGGTCTGTTCTCGAAGCAATGGCTTTTGTCTTTAGGAGAACTGACCTGCCAACCTTCTCTGTCTGGCCACTCGTGAGTGAGACGCACATGTGGGGGTGATTCCACCTGCAGGTTCCTTCCCAGAGCCGGGGTCTGTGCAATGTGTCCAACTTCTCTCCATTGTAAGCGTCAGGAAGTCAAACATGGCACCTACCTGCACAACAGTGAGTCCACACATTCTAGAACGAAACCTTGTGCCTCTGTGTTAATTGAAAAAATATTCTCTTTCCAAAGTCCAATTAACCTTCTTGGAGTATACTGGGTCTCTTGCTCCTGGAGAGAAACACAGACCTGTTAATTGGTGAACCCCAATCTTTTAACATTCTCTTATAGGGCTCAGAAGCCCCTCCCAGAGTTACATAGGGGAGGGGAGCTTACCTGGGGGCCGAGGGGACTCTTCAGTTGAGCAACTTTCCCTGAGTCAGCTGTTCTGTAAGTGGGGTCTCAATTGGTTCAGAATTGAGAATTTTGAGGAAAGAGCCTGGATGGCTGGCTTCAGTCAATTTTCAAAACCCTTGAAAGACCATAACACTGAACACCTGGTGGAAGGAACTTGAGTGTCCCAGCCCAGCCCTTAGCTCCATGACTGGGGTTCCCTCACTCAGCTTTCACCATACATTACACAGGTTGCATCTCCAGCATGTAACCAAATGGAAGAAGTGTGGACTGGGGCCTTGGGACGCTGGGCCCGGTGCTTCTGTTCCATGCTAGTTATTTGTTCCGTTGCAGTGATGAAACATCCAGAAGAAGCAACTCAGGGAGGAATGAGTTTATTTTTGTTCCCAGTCCATGGGTGCAGGCAGCCATCACGGCCAGGGAGGTAGGGCAGCAGGAGCAAGGGGCAGTCAGTCACATCGCATCTGCGGTAAGGAAGCAGAGACGGATGAACCTGGTGCTCAACTCACTTGCTTTGTGTTAATTCAGCCCAGGTCCCCAGCCCATGGGATGCAGCCACTCACAACCAAATGGGTCTTCTATCCTCAGTTAATCTAGTCTAGATAATCGCTCACAAACACACCAGAGGTCTGTCTCTTGTGTGACTCTAGAACCTGTCCGGCTGGCAATGTTAACCATGACAGATGATCCTCAAAAGCCCCTGGCAGAGAAATCTCATCCTGCCATTTCTATTGCATGGGGAAAAGATCTCTTGTCATTCTCTTCTGGAAGGATGGTAGGTGCAGAAGAGAGTCTGTACTGACTGGAGGGCAGATGTCCAAGCAGAAAAGAAACAGTCAGGTCATGGTCCACTTTTCAAATCCACCTCCTCTTCTCTGAAAGCAGTGTGAAGGGAGCCTCCATTACTTTTCTCTGGCATGGGAGATGGGAAATCACTTCCCAGCCTCACTTTCCAGTAGGCCGGAGTCTTAGCTGCAAAGTGAAGTTCCTAAACTCAGTTCCTACTACACAAGCTCTGTGTACATAGGCCTAGATGACAGCCCATCTTGTCATCCGAAAGAACCCACCATCAGCACGGGGAGTCTAAGGGATTGTGATTCCTGTAACATGTTCAACAACTGTAAAAAGAAAACTCACTTCATCCTGTACTCGGTCTGGAAAGTAGGTTCTGTGGAGGAAGAGATGAGCCCCGGGGGCTTCCACATAGTCATCGGATGACAGGCATGTGGAGGAGTCGGTTTGCTTTCAGAGGTGCCACCATTAGGAAGTGAAAGGTCACACCTGGGACCCCTTTGTGACAGGCAGGTGAGCCACAGGACACATGTGGGTGCTGCTGCTGACTCTAGTCATTCCCAGGAGGTTTGGGGGATTCAGAGAGGCAACAGGCAAAGATGTAGACACCCCAAAACATGTGACAGATCAGCTCGAGTCGACGCTTGCTTTGCATTGCCCGTATTCTATTGAGTCTAACATGATGTGTGCCTTTATTTTAATGGCCTCAATGCAGACACCAACAGTACACAGGGTTTCCTGCTCATCTTTAGATGCCATGCATGGGAGAAAGCCTTGAGCTAGTGAGCTGACAGGTTCCGAAGCAGGGACTTCCCAGACCCATGTTTTCCCATCCCTTGCTCTTCCATCAGCCTTTTCAACAATGTCTGGTCCTTCTGTTTATCATGCATGTAGTAGCAAGATGGCAGATGTGTCTTTATTCTTCACATCTACTTACAAATGGAAGAATAGCATCATCTGACAGGATCGTGGAAAAGTATGGAATGGGGCCCAGGGAGGTTGCTTAGCCCGGGGAGATTGCTTAGTCATTCAACTGTCTTCTTTGCAGGGTCTGAGCTTGGTGCTCAGAAGCCATGTAAAATGAGACACTGTGCCTTGCTGCATGCCGTTGTAAGCTGAGGGGTGAGAGGCAGAGGCAGGAAGGTTGCTGAACTAAACTGACCACTCCGGCTAATAATAAGCAAACTTCAGGACATGGACAAGAGAAGGTGGTGACCAGGGACACCCAAGATTGTCCTCTGGCTTCCACATGCATGTGCGTGCACACACATATACACACACACACACACACACACACACACACACGTACACACGTACACACGTACACACAAGAAAAATGGAATGAAAGAGGGAAGGAGGAAAGACAGAATAAAGGGAGAGAGACGGAGTGAAAGACAAAGGGAGGGGACGAGAAAAGAAGTGGGCTTTGTAGGTCTGTCTGTCTGTCTGTGTTTCTAAAGAGGAAGACAGGTGTTTATGTGGACACATTTTGGTGGCAGCTAAACAAACCTGCAGTCTGCAGATCAGGCCAGCGTCCCAGAAACTCAGGGACAGGAGCTGAAGTTTGCACAACCAGGCAGACTTTCTTTTTCCTCAGAGGTACCTCCATTTTCTCTTCACATCTTCATCTGAGTGGGTAAGGCCCTCCCGCCTGGTGGAGGATGGTCTCCTGTCCTTAAAGACAGTTATCACACATTTTGTCGCACCTTTAGGACATCTTTCCTGACACACACGGGATACTGCTTCCTGCAGACCAGTACTATCTCACAGCCATTGCAGAAAAAGGTTTGCCTTGCTCACCAGAAAAGGACCCGTTCCCAAGATTTGTAGGAGGAAACAGGGTCACATGACCACCCCTAGCAGCAAAGGAGGTGGGAAGGAAAGTGTTAAGTTTTCTGGCATCCATAGGAGGGCTGGTATAGGAAGCTCAGCTGTGATTGGCATTCAGCAGGGCAGCCCTTAGCATCTTTCCTGAGCTGTTTATTTACTGGACATTTAATGAGTGCGAGAAGCTGAACAGCGTGTGTTGCTCAGGTGAGCATCCTGTTATTCATTACAGAGGATAATTAAGTGACACTGGTTCCCAATGTGGAAACCTCACCCCTTCCACCCTCAGCAGCAGAAATGGCCTCATGATGAGAGCAGTGCTGCGGGATCTGCTCTTCTAACATTTAAGCTATAAATTAAGTTCAGGGGCTGGAGAGGTGGCTCCATGGCCAAGAGCAGTTCCTGTGTAGTCCTGAAGACCAGAGTTCAGATCCCAGCACCCACACAACTGGACAAACATCCCATTTCTACCTGTAACCCCAACTCCAAGGTAGACAGAGATAAGAGAATGTGGGGGACTACTGGCTTCTATGTAGCCAAGAAAGCACAGGCCCCAGGTTCAAGGAGAGACCCTGCCTCAAAGGAGTGGAGAGCAAGTGATAGAAGACAGTGAATGCCCTCCATACACTAGTACAACCACACACACATACACTCACACACATACACACACATACATGTATACACACATGCACATACACACATACAGATACACACACATACATACATACACATACACACACAAACACACATACACACACATACACATACACACAAATACACATACATGCACATACATACATATACATACACACACATGAACATGCAGATACACACATACACACATACACATACACACATATACACACATACACACATGCACATACACACATACACACACATATACATACACACGCACATACAGATACACACACATACATTCACATACATACACATGCACACATACACATACATACACATACAGATACACACATATACACACATGCACAGATACACACATACAGATACACACATATACACACATGCACATGCACACACATACAGATACACACATATACACACATGCACATGCACACACATACAGATACACNCACATACAGATACACACATATACACACATGCACATGCACACACATACAGATACACACATATACACACATGCACATGCACACACATACAGATACACTCATACACACATTCAGATACACATATGTATGCACATATACACAAATACAGATATACACACATACAAATACACACATTCACACACATACACATCACATACATATACACACACATTTTTAAAATAAAACATAAATCGACCAGAAAAACACAAGTGGTCCTTGAGCGGTAGAAGAGGAAGGTGGGCATGAGTCAGGACAGCTGGTGCCCTGGGTTAGAGTGCATGTTATAAGTTCAGCATCATGTTATCATGTTCCTGTGGTTGTCTTATGGTGTATGTATGAGTCTGTTTTCATCTCTGTAATGAAATACTTGAGGCTGAGAACTCTATAAAAGAAAAAGGGTTTATTCAGCCCACCCTTGAGAAGTTGAATACTCACACCACATGGGATATATCTGTTACCCTAGCACATGGAAGGCAAAGACAGGACAGCCATTGCAGAGGAGACCCTCCTGGTCTGGTGTGAGTTCCAGACAAGCTGGGACTGCATCGTAAGACCCTGTCTCAAAAGCAGACAACAAACATAGTGTGTATCACCCATGTTCGCACTTTCTTATTTTAAGTAATTCTATTTGTTTAGAACAAGTTTCAGTTTGTTGGAAACTGAGACCCTTCCAGAGGTTGTGTATGGCCCACTCCCGGTTTTCATTCTTAACCTCTTTCAGCAAGTGCACTAACTAGTGAAAGTCTTTCAGGCCAGCTTGCTTGGTGCTGCTCTCACATCGGGGGTCCCTGAACAGCCAGTGTGTCAAAGTCTTGGTCCCCAGGTTGATTCTGCCCGGAGGCTTGAGGTGGTGGTGCTCTAAGAGATGTGACTTAGCAAAGTGTCTTCCTGTCTTTGGGGACTTTGGGGACTCTGACCCTTTCCTTTCTCTCTCTCTTTTGCTTCCCGGCCATTTGGCCACTCCACTATGTACCCTGTCCACCTGCCCCACAGCCCTGTCAGCAGCAAGACCAGCCAATCACAGACGGGAACCAAGGGCCTTAAGCAAAATCCATCTTTCCATTGATAACCTCATCTTACTGGGGTAAATAGACTGCTGGGTGGCACGCAGACATCCCATAAAGTCCTCTCATTGCTCCAGGAGTTACCCAGGGTAACTTGACACACTTAGCTATCACCTCTTAGCCAACACCTTCTCAGACCCTCCCCTTGGTGATGTGTCACTGTGACCAAACACTTGACGGCATTGTTTATGGGAATATATCTGTTACTCTCCATTGCTATGATAAAAAACGCTCTGACCCAAAGCAACTTAAGAAACTTCCTTTTGGCTTCCAGTTTCAGAGGTCTGGATGTCAATAACAGTGGGGAAAGCAGGGTTGCTAAATCTGAGCTGAGCGATGCCATCCGTCACAGCCAGACATAGGAAGCAGAAAGACAGAGAACAAACAGGAAATGGGGTGAGATTATACATCCCCCAAAGGCCACCCCATCCAAGGTACTTCCTCCACCAAGATACCACATCCTAGAAGTTCCACACCCTCTTCAAGCAGCGCCACCAACTAGAGGCCAACTGCTCAGATACCTGAGCCCATGAGGGACATTCCTCAATCAAACCACCACACCTTGGAGTCTGTATTTCTCGAAGACCGGCAGATGCATACATACTTAGAATAGGGAGCTCTAGAAACCACCCTGACGCCACACTTTCCATATCTTTCTGGTTCAGTGGCCACATGAGAGAGTAGCCCAAGCCCCTAGTCCTTCTAGTCCAGCTACCCTCCCATAGAGGGAAATCTCCCCGCTTAGCAATCCCGCGCGCCATCAGCAATCATTCTGTTTGACCAGTTGGCAACTCCAACCTGCCTGGCAGGGTGAAAAAAAAAAGTAATTAGCCCAGGTGAGGCTCATTAGAGCCAGTCTGGAATTCTGCCAGCCATACCAGTCGCTCTGTGCCAACCCTTGATTTTAATATCAATGGTGGTGCTGACAAGGGCCAGGCAGGCTGGGAAAAAGCTTCCCCAGCAGCCCTCTCCCCTCCCCTCCCACCTGCTCTCACAGTGAGGTGAGGCAGGCGGCTCCATCAAATCAGAACTGGCTCCTGAGTCAGTTTTCTGGGCCTCCGTTCTCTAACAGGCTGGGCCCCAGGTGATCTTAAAAATTAAATGAAGCTCAGAAAATGAGACACCTAAGAGAGCCAGGAATTAATAGCCCATCCCAGGCTCCAGCAGAACTCCTGACTGAACATCCCTTGTCAATTTCCTTGGAATTCATTTGGGGTTTTGTTACTGGCAAAGATTCAGACGGAGATCTCATAGTTCTGGGGTATTTCCGCCATGAGTTCCCAGTGCCCCGAGTGTGTTCTTGTTCTCACGCAAAATTGAAAATGGGCCACAATAGCCAGTCCTATCTTTTCTCCCCATAAACTGAGATCTTTCTATGGATGCACTGCATGCAGAGTAGACTGTAGACTGGCCTTTGATGCTGCAAAGACGCCAACTAAAGGTTTTCACTACTGGCAGGGTGTGGAGGAGCAGGCGTTTAATCTCAGCAAAGGTAAGTGGGTCTCTTGTGAATTCAAGGCCAGCCTAGTCTATATAGGGAGTTCTAAGCAGTCAGGGCTACGTGGTAAGACCCTGTGTGCACATATATGTGTGTGCGTGTGTGTGTGTGTGTGTGTGTGCGTGTGTGTGTATGTGTGTGTGTGTGTGTGATCACCGTCATTATCATCACCAATCAATATTGTCATCATCACCACCACCACCAGCAATATCTGCATCTTCAGCATCAGGCAAATGAGGGTTTCTCATAGTTAGGTATCAGGCTTTGAATTCTGTTATCTTCTCTCAACAAATGTGGGTGCTGAGCAATGCCATTCCCACAGCATTTCAGAGAAAACAGGCTTAGTGAGCTAATACCTGCTTGGTTGGGTTGCAAGAGTTTGGGGTCAGACACTTAACACTCCAGCTAAAAGCCAAGAGCTGTTCGTTGATTTTTTTTTTTTTTTTTTTTTTTTTTTAAGCAGAGTGAAAAACAAGATAGAGTAAAGAAAAAAGAAGGGTCTGAACCAGGCAAACCAACAGAATCATATTCCTGTGGTACACGCAGGAGGGAGAAAGTAGGACCTTAAGCATAAAAGACAGATTCCAATTGGCTGCCTTGCAAGAGATGGGTCTGAGCTTAGAAAGGTCAAAAATAAGATTGAGGCTTCTGGTTTCTTACTTGTTCAAAAAAAAAAAAAAAAAAAAACGTGCACTATATTAAATTGTGGGACCTATTCTTCATTTGTTAAGATGTACTTAAAATTACACACCCACAACCATACATACAACCCACATACGTAATACATATATCAGTTACAATGGGTCGTCATCAATATAATATGTTAATTGTGTGTGAAAGAGAGAGGATATGTCATTTGGGTGTGAACAGCAAATATTAACTTTGGAAAGTTCTGTCAAGTCCAGCATCCAATGCATGTCCAGGGGCAGCTCCCGGAGATGTAGGAGAGGCATGGCGGTGAAGCACATATCCGGCTGGGGGTCATATTCGTTTTGACTTGAGGTAGACAAATCCAACAAATGTGTGTGCTCTGTATGTGAGCGAGAGCACACTGTGGGTGAGAAGGCAGAGAACGAGGGGACACAGAGTCTGGAATCATGGGTTATCCCCCACCCCACCCCACCCCCGGCAAGAGAGAGACCAACGTGTGTAAGAGAAATGAGGACAAAGCGGAGATTCCCAACACAAGGCACCACCGGAAGCTTCCTAATGAACTAAGTTGATCTGGAACGTTGGATGCTTGGCTTATGGTGGGAGGGAGGAAAGGAATTACCTGAGGAAGCAAGGTCAGGAATAACCCACCCAGAGCCCCCTCCCGTCCTCCCCCTGATATAGAAAGCCCTGGTTTTAAAAAGAAAAGTGGGGGTGGGGGCGGGGGCGGGGGCGGGGTGGGGTAGGGGAACCAAGCAGTCCTCTCAGAGGAATGGGGCTGCTCAGAGTCACAGCCTTCTGTCCTGAGCACCTGAGCAGCATCTGATGAAGCTGCCTCGCTACAAGTCAAAGCCCCTTGGTAACCATGACGCAGAGCCTCAGAGCGAGTGCAAAAGAACTCACCAAATGAGGGTGTGCTGGGTGCGCGGTTAGAGATTGGATCCCCCCTCCCGTTCCCCATTATGTTGATGATATCTTTCATCCCCAAGACTGGGGCCGAGATCCTCCTCGCTCCTCCTCCCCTCCCTCTGTAATCCTCACCCCTCATTTCTCTCCTCTCCCCATCCCCAGCCTTCTGCCACCCCTAAGGCAGTGGCAGGATTCCAAGGAGTTCATTAAAGCCAGCCACCTCCCCGTTGCCCACCGGGCATTCCCAGCAGCCCCCAAGGCCGTGGCGGTCCAAGAGTAAGACAGCCACTTGGAAGGGAGTGGTCGGCTCTGAGGATAGGGGNCNCCCCCCCCCCCGCCCCTTTGCACGAATGAGAGGAGACAGCAAACAGTTAATGGTTTAATCCTTTACAGAAAAAGTCACTGCAGACTCGCGATTCTTGATGGTAATGAAGGTGTCACACATTGTCTAGAGAAAGTTGTGCCTGGCAATCTTCCCTTTTTCGGATGCCTACCCCAGTGACATTTCATCTCACATCCACCTTAATGAAATGCATAATTAACATATTCTAATTGTGCTGAGCGCTGCGATGATTTTGACAGAACTCACTTTCCATGTCTAATTTGATGCTAATTTAATCTGTTCCTCTCCCGCTGACATGACCTTTCTTGATTGAGTTTCACTGAGGAAATTTTTTGATGGATTGATTTATCAGCAGTGCGGAGACAACAAAGGCTCAGGGTGCGTGACAGAAAATAGGAAGGGACCGGCCCTCGAAGCCAGTGCGCTCTGAACTTGCTGGCTGGAATGTCCTCTTCCCAGAGACAGCTTGTCTGATCTACTGATGGAATTTGAGCAATGTGACATCCGTGGGTGGGTTTGATCTTCCGATAAAGACAGTAAATATCTTACTGTGGATGTAGCGTTTTGCACAGAAAGCCTCTAACCGGAAGAAAGCCCGGGCACTGTGGCCGCTGACTCTTCTGTGGATTCATCTCTTCCAGCCTTGATTCCTAGATAAAATATAGCGTCGGGTAGATTCAACCCACAGGGAAGGTGGGAAGGCAGGAAGACAGTGTCCATCTTAAATTGTCATGAAGAAAAGGCACCTTCCACTAGGGCATGGGGCACGGATTCTCTGCTTTGACTAAAACCTGCCCTTGGGTAAGAATTGTGGGTTTTCCTGCAGAGTTCCCCACACCCTAATACATCCAGTTCCAGGTCTGAGTCACGTAGGTCAGGACACAGAGTGAGAGTTGTGGATGTCCTCCATTCTCATACTCAACTGGCCGAAGGAACATTCGTCTTTCTCGGGCTGCAGACACAGGTCAAAGCCAGGCCCCCAGTTACAGATGACTCACATAGAACATCCCGTGAGCCTGCACGCTGTATAAAACTGGCTGGGTTTTTCCAGAAGATTTTAAGGCTTGGGTCTGCATGGTTAGGTCAGGGTGTCTCAGCCTATTCCACTGAGGTCATTTCAGGACAGGGAATTCTTTGTTGCAAAAATGAAGGAATACCCCAGCCTTCCCAGGGTATACCCACTCCCTTCTGGAGTCATGTCAGCTAAAACTATCTACAAGCTCACTATATATCTCCCTATGGCCAAAAGAACCTTCCAAGTGAATACCCATGACATCATAACATCACATGTGACATCATAATGTCACAGCCCCAGCTGGACTCCCTGCCCCTCCTCCTTCTCAATGCCCTGTGTCCCCTCACGGTCAGTCTGGCAATCCAAATCCTACCTGAGTGCTTCCCAGCTCCTCTTCTGTCAGAGCACAGATGAATACACTGTATGAAATATTGATTTATCTATGGTCAGTCTTCACTCATTAACCTATGTGCCCCGTAAGATTAGGACCTTGTCAGATCTTTCTCTCTGTGTGTTTTGCTTTGCTTAATTAGGGTAAAACACATAGGATACAAAATTAGTCTTTTGGGTTGTATTTTTAAGAGTGTGTGTGTGTGCCCTCAGAGACCAGAAGAGGGTCCTTCTGGATCTGGCAATGATGAGATACCCATTGTGTGTGCTGAGAATTTTCCTCTGGTCCTCTGCAAGAGCAGGACATCACTTAACCATTGAGCCCAATCTTGTTTTCACCATGTGACGTGTGCATCCACACCGCAGCTTCATTTCAGAACTTTTCGCATCCACACCACAGCTTCATTTCAGAACGTTTTCCTCACCCCTACAGGAAGACACACAGGAAACCGACTTCTCTCCTTTGGCCCCCTGGGAACCAATCATCTCCTCTCTGTGACTGGGGAATCTGCCTGTTCAGGACATTTCATACATGTGGAGTCATGCATATAAGTAGAGTGGCTTTGAGGGAGGGTCCATCCAGCCACTCCCCGATAAGCTTAAAACGAATTTGCCACGTAACTCAGTCATTCCACTCTAACATATGTATCAAGAAGAACTGAAAGCAGAAACCCTTCAAAATCTTTTTAAAGAATTTAAACTGTAAAACTGCGTACAGGAGTAACTGTAGGTGTACTGGTCACTGCTGCAGAATGGTACCCACCCCAACAACTGCAACGCAAATGTGCTGTGTCCATAAAGGGAAGTAGAGGGCTGATGTGTGTGGCCCAAAGGCAAGCCTCGCCTGTTCTTTCTGCAGTGTGTCTTCATCGGCAAGAACAATGCTAGGCACATAGTAGGTATCCTGCAAATACAGCCTGGACACATGAAAGATACTAAAAAGAAAAAAGAAAAGCAGGCAAGCAGAATTGTGGCTAAGGAAAGGCAGCCAGAAAATGCTGATGGTGACTATGTTTCTTTCAGTTTATGAAATAGGGAGGGAGGGAGGGAGGAAAGGAGGGGAGGAAAAAGGGAGGGAGGG
>NC_034592.1:152274688-152286348 GCF_900095145.1 Mus pahari
AGGAAGGAAGGAAGGAAGGAAGGAAGGAAGGAAGGAAGGAAGGAAGGAAGGAAGGAAGGAAGGAAGGAAGACTAAAAAACAAAGCCAAACTGAAATTGACCTGTACATGTTTTTCTTTGTAGACTAGCTGGGTGGGAGAGGAGGGCCAGTTGTATGAAAGACACTGAACTTGTGTGCTGCGCAGTCTTGGTGTGATGATCTGCCACACTGTATCTAGTTTTCTTTTTGTTTCTAAGCAGATGAGCTCAGGGTGCCCACAGTAATAGACATTTTTCTTCAAAGCGGTCTCCCCCGGGAAGATGAAATATTCATTCCAGTGGTTGCTGCTACTGCAAAGACTCTTTGCAGAATGTCTTCAGGAGTTGCCTTATGAGCCCCACAAGGCTAGCAAGCTAACGAGATTATAATCATTATAATCACACTTGATCATACATCAAGAGCAGTTTAACTCAATGAAATGACCTGGCCTACTTCGATAGCTTGTATGTTAGCTGGCATCTGGCTTTGTTCATGGGCTAAGTTGCTCTGTGACTCTAAGCTGGGCTAAGTACCTGAATGTGAAAATACAGAAGCAAGCAAGATGGGGCACATCTGGGGACCAGCTGCCTTGGGTTTCAGTTCCAGCTTTGCCCCTAACTGTAAGACTGTGCCTCAATTTCCCCCTCTGTAGAAGTCCATAATAATCACCCTACATCAAGAGTTCTGTCAGAGGATACGTTAGTTAATACCTGCATACAACAAGCAATAAGCAATGTCCAGGCCCTGCTGAGACACTCTAGACGTAAGTTCTTCTCATACTCTTATGAGATATGAATGAGCCAATTTAGTATTGTGTGGCTTCCAAAGGTCTGAAAAGGGGGATACTTAAAAAAAAAATTTCTACAAAGGAATCAAGTACAGGACTGAAGAGATGGTTGGTTCTGTGGTTAAGAGCACTCACTGCTCTTCCAGAGGACCAGAGTTCAGTTCCTAGCACCCTCATCAGGCACCACACAAACACTTGTTGATCTAAGGACTCTGCTGCCCTCTGCTGGCCTCCGGCGCGCGCACACACACACACACACACACACACACACACACACACACATATATATAATTGACCTGAGGTTTTTGGGGTGTTTTGTTTTGTTTGTTTGTTTTTCGAGACAAGGTTTCTCTGTATAGCCCTGGCTGTCCTGGAACTCACTTTGTAGACCAGGCTGGCCTCAAACTCAGAAATCTGCCTGCCTCTGCCTCCCAAGTGCTGGGATTAAAGGTGTGCGCTACCATGCCCGGCTGACCTGATTTTCTTGACTCACCAACTCATCCTTGAATTCTGTCAACCTCTCCTGTCATCTACTAATGACACAGAGCCTTCTGCCTTCCTATGACATGGGGCTCTTGGGATGACACCTGGCCACCTGGAGACCCCGAATCATCTGTCTTGCTTTCTCATAGTCCGCAATGGCTTGGGTAAAGTCCCTCTGCCATTCACAGGCTACGAGATTACGAAGTGGGCATCTCAGGGATCCTTACCCAGGCCATCAGAAATGACCTCCTTTGATGTACTGTGACGCTTGTCACTGGAGTTCTTTCCCATGTGTCTAGGACAATGTATGTGTTAATTTGAAGAAAGAACACAGTTTGGAGGCACACCCAGCTCTCAGACTTGAACAGACCTCAGAATCCTTTGCAGTTGTCTGCCTCGGTGGTTTTGTGAGAAATGTACATTTGGCCAATAATCTCAGGCTACCCTCGCATTAATGCCATGTTGGAGACTCTCTGCACTTAGCTGTGTGGCAATAGTATTGCACTGCTACATATAAATACCATGTTGCATTGTGCCTGTCCAAGGCCCATCCAAATAGTCACTGACAAGTCAACAATGTTACTGCTACTCTGTTCTATTTATGCAGCACCTATGCATAAATGATACACATTGTATAGGTTAACACAGGTTCTTATGGAGGGGCTCTGTATACTGAAAGTGGTGACTGTTTTCCACAGAAATGAAATACATCTTTCCTGTTCTGCCAACATTCCACAAGGGAAAACCTGTGTTTGTTGGAATACTGCGTAACCTGTAGCCACTTTGACATTCCCTGGTGTATGAAACAGATACTAAGAAACCAGTCTGACTTGAGGTGATGCTCCCTAACCAAGTCTTTTTCTTTAAAACTGTTGTCTTCTTAAACTTCTATTTTTATTTATATATTGTTTGTGTGTGTACACTCACACATGCACACATGTGTATTTGTGCCATGGCATACGTGTTGTCAACCTGTTAAGAGTCAGGTCTCTCCTTCCAACATGTGGGTCCCAGGGATTGAACTCCAGTCACCGGGTTTGGCAGCAACCCTCTTTACTGGCTGAGCTCATCTCTCTGGCCCTGAAATAGTTCAGTTTTGTAAAGCCAGGATCCAAGGACCCCAGCTGTTGTGGAATGACTTACTCAGAGACTCCAGCCATAATTTTTGGCCTCTGAATATTTCTGGGTGTGATTTTGTTTCCATTTGTCAGTCTAAAATGAAAATGTAACATTTCAATGACAACCCAGGAGAAAGAAGCAAAGAAGGGGCGATTTACATTTGATTTGGACAAGAATAATTTTGTCAACTTATTATCTGCCAATACTCAGATTTTTGAAATAAAAGCAAACTGTTCATTAATTCACACCATTTTTTCTTTATTGAGTGAAGATTTTGTTTCTTGTCAATTGTGATTTTTTATTTTTTTATTTTTTGTGTGATTTTTTATATAAACTTTTTTAGGAATTTCATTCATAAATACTGTCTACATGATTTTTACCCCTCCCTTCAGCTCTTCCCATGCCCCCCCAACTCCCTCCCCAAATTCATGACCTCTTCCTACTATTGCTACATATATAATATATACATGTATATAAAAGTGTGTATGTGCGATATGCACATACCACATCTGCTACCAAGACTATTTAGTGCTGTGCGCACACATGCGTGTGCGTGTGTGCGTGTGTGCGTGTGTGTGTGTGTGTGTGTGTGTGTGTGTGTGTGTGTGTGTTCAGGACTGACAACATGGAATTGGCTATCCTGTGTCAGGGCTCATCCCTGGAGAAGCCTGTCTCTCCCTCTCCCTCTCTCAGCAGCTAGTGACTGTCTATAGCTCTTCGTCTACGGATTCAGCCTTGTGAGATTTCCCCCATCCATGGTGACAGGTGGACTGGTATTGTCATTATGCAGATAAATCACATTTTTAACCCAGAGTCACCTATTGAAATGTGGAATGAGTCATTTCTTATGAAAGGCAAGCAAACTGTAAGCTTCAACAGGTCCAGCCAAGATGGGCATGGAGACAGGCGCCTCTACCTCAGCTTTGCCAATACTGAGGTAGGAGGATCTCAAGGTTGGGACCAGCCTCAGCTAACTATACCGTGAGCTGTTGTCTCGGACTGACAACAGTATGTTTGAGAAAGTAACAACAGTAGCAGAGCCTAAAGGCTTCACAACAGAGGGGGTTGAGGGAAGGAACGTTTGCTGGGGGATTTTTTTGTGTTTTACAAATTGGATTTTCATGACACCTTCAGGGTGCCAGTTTCGTGTTTACAAGAATCTATCAGTTCTCTTTCAATAGAGGCATCACTCTGGGTCGCCTGTAAGATTAACACAATTATCATTCCAAACCTCTGAAGACTGTCAGTGGTTGGCTGAATTCTAACGCCTGTCTCCCAAGCTCCCTGCCCCATGTTTATGCAGTCAAGCACTAATCTCAGACCATCTGTGAAGGGCCCACTAACTCCAGGGTCCACAAACAGATACCACTGACTCTAGGTCAGTAGGTCACTGCTCCTTAGGCACAGAAATGCTTCCAACCAGACAGGCCTGGTCCCTTTAAAACCGGAGCTTATTCTCCAACCAGAAGCAAAAGAGGTTAGAGAGGTTATGGAGAGACAACCTGGGGGTTGACGAGAGCGTAGTGTCCTGCTGCTCTTCCATGGGACATGAGTTTGGTTCCCAGCAACCACACCAGATGGCTCACAACCATCTATAACTGCAGCGTCAGGGGAATACACTGCCCTCTTCTGGCCTCTGTGAGCGCTGCACTCTTGAGCATATACTCATGCAGATGAATATGCACATAATTTGAAATAAACCTTTTTTAATTAAAATTAAACTCTAAAAAAATTTTAAAGGGGTCAGAGAAATAATGTCCCACACAGATCCAAAAGAAGAAGAAAAAGACTCAGACCAAACAGGTTTGAATTCAAAGTCCCCCTGTTGGTGCTTTTGAGACTTTTTACAATGTTCCCCGCTATTCTGTGACTCTGTTTCCCTAGTTTGTGCCAGTAATGCCTCCCTACACTCATTGGGAGGAATGAAGAGAGGAAAGTGTATCTAAAGTGTCGCGTATCAGCACATCTAATGAGCACGAGGAAAGACAAGTGTTCAGTTCCTTTAAGGTTGAACTTTCTTTGTACATGTATATGTTCACATGTAAGTGTGCAAGTGCCCAGAGAGGCCAGAAGATATCATCATCATCATCATCTGGAGCCTGGGAAACAGAGAGTTGTAAGCTGCCCAGTGTGAGTGCTGGGGACCAAATTCAACTCATCTGCGAGCACAACGAGCATTTTAAAACACTGGTCTATCTCTCCATCCCTGAACTATTATATTTTAAAAATTATTCTGCTTAAAGTAGCATTCACTGACTTTCTTACCATCTGAGTTCATATTTAAAACCATGTAAATTTTCATGGAGGGGAATAGTTGATTCTGCAGGTTTAGAGCGTTGTGTCCTGTTCAGCGTTGGCATACGATCAACTCAACGCCCATCTGTCTGTCTTCTGGGCCCCTCCCCTAAACTCACATTCCTCTGTGCACTGGCGGAGCACATAATCAGCCAACCCTCTAAGTTTCCAAAAGCCAAAGCCCTTTCATAGCCCCACAACACTTGCAAATCTGTGGCCTGCTTTCACACAGGCCTACTGGGAAATGGGACAATGGTCCTAAGATCTCATTAAGGCCAAACTGATCCTGGCCAACCAAGGCTTCGCTTCACACGCACTTCACTAGCAGCTTTCGGTACCTGACCGGGAAGACAAGGGTGGGGATTTTAGTTGTAAGCTTCAGGGCTGGAAGAAGGACAATTTGAGGGTAAAACTTTCTGATGTTGATGGAAACAGCCGTTGTACATAGTAAGTGTCCTGTGGCACCTGGAAAGGAGTGACTGGGCTTAGTGACAGAGACTAAGGGAAGAATGAAGCCCTGTGCACAGCCACCCAATCCTCCCTCATGATATTTAGCTATCCACTGTCGGGGGTTTGACTGATAAGTATTGATTATGTGCTTTTATGTAAACTGTGTCCTAGAAATATTTATCTGAGCTGAGAGCGGCACATTTGCTTATTCCCAGCCCTCAGGAGGCAGAGATGAGTGGACTTCTGTGAGTTCAAGGCCAGCGTGGTCAACATGGGAAATTCCGGGGTAGCCAGGGCTACACGATGAGATACCATCTTTGAAAAAAACAACAATTTTCTTTTCTGTCGAGAACTAGTCACGCCTACTGTCTTAGACCCTGCCCCCGTTGTGATGAAACATTCTGACAAAAGCCACTTAAAGGAGAAGCGCCTCACTGTGGCTCCCAGTTCAAGGGTGCAGACCACCATGAGGGGAAAGAGCTCCAGGGAGCCTGGAGCAGCTCCTCACACGATCCACAGTCAGGAAGCAGAGATGCGTACACTGCTTTTCAGTTCTCTTCCACTTTATATAGTCTGGATTCTAGCCAGAAAACTATGTGGGTCTTATCCACCTCAATTAACATAATCAAAATTGTTGGGGGAAATATTAAAAATGAACAGGCACGTTCCCATGCCTGTGCCTCGCTACTCTCTGCCCCTGCGCCCTGGCCGGCCATGCACTGGAAGGCAATGGCTGACCTGTTTTTATCTTGTGGAGATTCTGACTCAGAACTCCACGATCTCTCCACCCAGCTCACTAGGTTCCCACTTGTGGGCCATTAACACACCAACCCTGTGCTTCAAATTCCCCACAGTCTTTGTGGTGTACATCAGGCACACCCACACTTTGCTGATGTACCTTTCTCTCTTGAACCCAGACAAGCCACCGTGTGAAGGGAAAAAAAAAAAAAAAAAAGGAAAACACAACACAAACTTAGTTCAGAAACAACAGTCATTCAATTGCTGGGCACAAAAACTAAACTCCTAATCTTGTAATCTTATTAAATCTAAATCCTCTGGTGGCAAATCCTGACGGATCCGCCATTGAAACCCAGAGACACTCGTATCTACATCTTGTCCTCATGCTATCCCCATCCAAAAAGACCTCACTCTCTCCTGCTTCCTCTCTTCCTCTGTCCAACCTGGAAGTCCCGCCTACTCACCCAGTGATTGGCTCCTTTATTCACTAGGAGATTGGTTCACAAGAAGTCACCTGAGTACGTGACTCACTCCTTGTCTGCAGCCCCACTCAGGAGAGGCTGGCATTAGGTCCATCTACAACACAAAATAACCTACGCCCAGAGTCCACCCCCACATGACTCTAGACTCTCAAACCGACAATCAGTACTAGTCACGGCATCTGCATATTGCTTGGTAAGGTTCTTTTTTCAATCTCATTCTGAACACCTTCCCCATTGAATTTCCTACACTGATTCTTTAAGGTGACACAGAAACATACCATGGAGTGGCTGGCCAGTGCTACCGGATGCGCGGTTGGCCTCTGGCTGCATATTTAGGTTGTCTCCACCATTGGTTCTAGTTAGCAGCGCAGAACTGAACTTTGCAGCGAAGTCTTATCTCGCATCTATGCCTCAGTCCTCAGCTTAAATTTCCACACCTAAAGCTGCTGAGTCGATCAGCTGCAGATCTGAAGATTTTGCTGAAATAAGTGTGTTAAGCTCCATCGCGGAACCGTCAGTTGGTCAGCAAATGTATGAGTGATCAATTTAGGATAAAATGAAGTGGTTAGCTAATGGAGAAGCACCACTAATTATTGATAGAAAAGAATGATAGAGAAAGATAGAAGGCACCAGGCAGTGGTGGTGCACGCCTTTAATTCCAGCACTTGGGAGGCAGAGGCAGGCAGATTTCTGAGTTCGAGGCCAGCCTGATCTACAGAGTGAGTTCCAGGGCAGCCAGGACTACACAGAGAAACCCTGTCTCAAAAACAAAAACAAACAAACAAACAAACAAAAAAGATGGAAGGATGGTAGCAAAGTGACCACGTTGGACCAGGACTAAGGTATTTCCCTGCCTGTGGGAATTTCCATGTTAAAGTAAGGTCAGTCCCAGGCAAGCTGGATAGCTGGTTTCCCTCTCTAAGGTGACTAAGGTTAGCTGTCTACACTGGCAGGACTTTGATGAACTCCTGAACACAGAGAGGCAACAAGCCACCCTGAGTGCTGTTGCTGGACCCAAGGTCGCTGCAAGTTTAATTGTTGGAACTAAGATGGTTAATGGCGCATGTCTTCCTTAGAGTCTCTATTGCTGTGATGAGACACCATGACCAAAAGCAAGATGAGGAGAAAAGGATTGATTTGGCTTACACATCCACATTGTAATCCTTTATTGAAGAAAGCCAGGACAGGAATTCACACGGGGCAGGATCCTGGAGGCAGGAGCTGATGCAGAGGCCATGGAGGGGTGCTGCTTACTGGCTTGCTCCTCATGGCTTGCTCGGCCTGCTTTCTTATAGAACCCAGGACCACCAGGCTAGGGATGGTTTACCCATAACGGATTGGGCTCTCCCCATCATTCACTGATTAAGAAAATGCCTTACACTTGATTCTCATGGAGGCATTTTATGAGTTAAGGCTTCCTCCTTTCCAGTGACTCTAGCTTGTATCAAGTTGACATAAAACCAGCCAGCACAATGAGGAAGTGATTAAGTCAGTAGCTATGCCTGAGAACTCTGACATGTAAGGACAAAATAAAAGTTAAAGAAAATCAAAATGCGGACACAGAGGACTGGAGAGGTGGCTTTTGATGACTCAGTGAAATAACCACTTGAAGAGCAAGGACAGTGACCAGAGTCTGGGTCCTGGAAAAGCCATGAAAGCCAGGCTTGGCAATGCACACCTGTCACCCCAGTGCGAGCAGGGCAGAGCCAGGAAGATCATGGGGCCTTGGTCAGACTAGCCCAGACCACCCTATCTCTAAATAGACATATCAACAGGGCAGAGAGTAGTCAGGAAAGGATATCCCACATCAGTCTCTGAGCTTCACACGAACCTTCATAGGTGAGCACCCATGGACGTAAGACACACAAACACAGGAATGACAATAAGGACGTAGAACTACAGACTAGAAAGCACTGGCTTTGGGGAGTTCTGGGATGGTTCTGGGACATCCCAGGCACCATGCTTTCTCGCTGGCTTCTGCTGAATCTGTCTATCTGAGCTCAACTATTTTCTCTCAGGACACTTTCCTCGTAACTTTGGGGATTCTGAGTGGGATATGTGGATGAGTCGCTACTTCAGCTTATAGAATATCAATATGATATCCCACAAGCTCTTAATCCAAGAAAATGCGATTCAGCGTTCATCCAGGCACACACTCGCGCGTGCACACACATGCATTCTCTCACACACACATAACACACATGCACATACACACATGGACACATGCACACACACACATATGCATTCTCACATGCATGCATGCACACATGCACACATGCACATACACACATGCCCACACACATATGTATGCGCGCGCACACACACACACACACACACACACACACACACACACACACACTGAATCCATGTGGCTGGACCATTGTAGGTTCCAGATTCAGTATACCGCAGTACCAAAGCCCCTAGGTTTTTGTGTTTGTTTGGGGGAGTTTTGGGTTTGGGTTTGGGTTTGACTAAAGGGCCTCCCTGCAAACACGCTTCCATTTTATCACTTGGAGAAATTGAGAAATGAAATTCTAGAGTGTTGTCATTAACTTGAGGGAGACTAGAGCAAAATAAAGAACATAGTGTCACAGATATTCCATTTTATGAAAACGTGATTCCTTTCTGTTATTTTTTGCTTTGCATGAGGTGTCCACACTCTTCTGACATGTTTCCCTAGGGTTACACTCATCTCCCTGACCTGTGCTTTAAGGGTCTGTAACAGAGATGTTGACTTACACAGGGCCTCCCCAGATGTTGGTTGGAACACGGGATGGAGATTGGCATGATCTACTAGGCATCATACAGATTCTTCCCCTAATTTTCCCCGTGGATTCATTCAGTTCACAGTTATTTTACGCATGCATCATCAGGATGGACCCATGATTCACCTTGCTTCCATCCTATAGAGCTCAAACTGTGACTGGACGGCTAGACAAATGGGGAGACTGGCTCTTGAGAGACGTGTTTTTAGTGGCTGTATGTCCGTGGGTGGGGTGGGAAGATCACTGTGTGGATCTGCATGTGAGTGCAGTTGCCTTTGCAGGTCAGAAAAGGACACCAACTCCCCTGGAGTTAAGGAAGGCTGTGAGCCCTTCTCCCTCCCAGAGCTGAGTGCTGGGGTGACCAACCTCAAGCCCACTGCAAGATCAGGGCGTGCTCTTAACTGCTGAGCTGTATCTCCAGACCCAGATTTTTTTAATAAGGAAAAAATTTAAGAGAAGAAAAAGTAATTATATACGATAATCATTCTGAGGAAAATTAAAGAGATTTTGAGGAAATACTTGGGAGAGAAGGGAATTCCTTTGTGCAAAACGGCCAAGAAATGCTTCCCTACTGGAGAACAAATGTTTTTGTGACATTGCTCATAATAGTCAAAAACTAAGAACATCCAAATGTCCTTCAAGTAGTACATGGATAAATAAAATATGGTTTATCCACATGATAAAATGCTAATGAGCAATTAATAAAGGATGAAGTACAGACACATGCTATAATAATGATGAACTTGAAAAACATTACGCAGTCTAAAGCCATAGCACCCTGAACACACCCAGTCTTCTCCGAAAAACATTAGTCAAAGTGAAGGAATCCAGACACAAAAGGCTTCACTTTGTGCAATCCCACTTACATGAAGTAGCCCAGAAAGGCAGATTTACAGAAACGCAACCCAGATGGCGAGTTCCCTGTGGCTGACGGTGGGAATGAATGGATGTCTTTGTTAGGCAGTAAGAACATTCTAAAGTTAAGTTTCAGTGGAAATTGAATGACTCAGGTCATGCTAAGAGCCACCGAATGATACTTCTTAAATCCGTGTGTTTTGTGTGTGTAGCTGCTATCAGCGAAGCTGAGAGAGAACATTCCAGACGAAGGGAGTCTGTGAGAACATCCTGTACTGAGGGAAGCTTGGACTGAGGGGAAATCAACTAGAGGAAGGCAAGGATGGTCAGAGCGTGCCGAGCAAACGGAGAGGCTTGGGAGACTGGGGGAGGGGAGCTGACTCATGAAGGACCTCATGGACAGGGCCACCAGGAGGAATTATTAAGGAAATGCCCTGAGGTTCATTTGCAACACACTTCATACTACTTCAATAGGAATAATACAGCCAATACTGCCCACTTACTACTTTAGGACTGATAGTAACTTATAATCCCACGAATAGGTACCGCGGTCACAAAGTGAAGAAAACAAGACCAGAGTGACCCACCAAGGAGACTTCAAAGAGAGCTGTCCTTCAATCCTGAAGTCATCATAACTCCACAAATCCCATCGCACACATCTACATGAGTCACATGGGGTACCGTGGTCGGAGGAGTTTCCCAGGGGGCTTCATACTCGGATGACCCTTCTTCTTGAGACACTTAATGATTTGACAAGCAGCCTCAGACTTTTCTTAGAGCCAACAGTAATTGTGCAACCATTACTGCTGTGCGGTGTTCTAGAACCTTGACTGCCAGCTGAAATTCAACCCACACAGCCGAGGTAGCTACAGAAGAAAGGCATAGCCCAAGGCTGAACACAAAACGTCTTCTGTGAGTCCACATCAGGAGAAAATGCCCAGCCTGCAGTAGGCCCTCAAAGGGGTTGGTGGGGCAAAAGGCTTAGGAGCCCGTGCATTACCCAAGGTTAGGATGCCAAGGCTTGGGGTGAGTTACGCAGGAGAGCCTGCGCCGCTCACTCGGCTTCTTCTTGTCCTGTATCTGTTGGCAGGGTGTTAGTCTGGCAAGATGCTCTCCAAAGAAACAGGGAAAAAACGATAATAGAGATCAATGGAAATCAGGAGAAGAGAAAACAAAGGATTTTCATTGGTTGGTATTGTTTGTCTCTCAAGAACACCTAAGTGTGAAATTTTTCTCTGTGCAGAAAAAAAATTTTTTTAAAACAAACATTATTCTTCTGAATTAATTTTTACCAAATATATCACCGATTTTCCACCAGCCAGGGTGAATCCAGTCTCTCTCTCGAGCACTTTCGGTACTCATTATTACATAAGACTTCATCTGAATATAAAAGGTCTGTAAAAAATTCATGTTGTTTTTGGTGTTATAATTACGTATAGAATTATTTATGATGATAATACAGCTACATTATTATATAATTGTATTATTGTCAGAAGTTGTATTATCAGAAAACTCAAGGGCTGAAGAGATGGCTCAGCAGTTAAGAGTATTGACTGCTCTTCCTGAGGTCCTGAGTTCAATTCCCAGCAACCACATGGTGGCTCACAACCATCTGTAATGGGATCTGATGCCCTCTTCTGGTGTCTCTGAAGACAGCTACAGTGTACT
>NC_034592.1:152286533-152288607 GCF_900095145.1 Mus pahari
GAAGAAGAAGAAGAAGAAGAAGAAGAAGAAGAAGAAGAAGAAGAAGAAGAAGAAGAAGAAGAAGAAGAAGAAGAAGAAGAAAACTCAAACTTAAAGGCAAATTTTATATTTAACTTAAAATAACTCCCAACTCATTTTCAGTTCTAAGCTAGTAAGGGTAAAAAATGACTTCTGGTACAAAACTCTCCAACTGTATGTGATCAAACTATGACTACATGGGCTGGAGAGGTGGTTGAATGGGTAGGGCACTTACCACAGGAGCTTTAATATCTTAAGACTGAAACAGCAGTGCTGCCTGTCTGTAATCCTGGCCCTCCTACAGTGGGACGAGAGGTAGAAAAGAGACCCCCAGAAGCATATAGGTCAGTGAGGAACCCTGTGTAAACAACGTGAAGGTGAGGGACCCACACCCACAGTCATCCTCTGACCTCCATGCCTGGGCCACGACATAGACATGCACATACATACACAAACCCATGAGGCACAGACATGCACAAACCCACAGTCAAACACACCCCCGGGAAAGTCTGATTGGGTCATTTTGAGACTAATGCAGACTAAATGGGCCTCTTTATACTCAAATGAGAGCACTCTCTGCCTGTGGAGATCCTGGTGTACTGATGATGCATAATCAAAACCGTAAACTCCTGATCTCTGAGTTCTCCAACCAGAGTTATTTGTGTCTCTTGCCACTCCCCTAAGGCGACTGGACTCAGGGACCTTCACAGTCTCTCTGTTCTGGAAAACAAGATGACAGTGTCATGACACAGACCACCAGCAGAAAGAGCAGAGATGTTTCTACAAAAACAAAATGTTAATTCTGCTCTGAGCCTCAGCTAAGCATTCCCAAGCTGGGGAAATCTTCCTGGGAAGTTCCAAAGAATCGGGGGAAGTTTCACTTTTAGCTCAGAAACTCCTAGGAAAAGCATAATGCTCCGGACTCCAGCATTCCTGAGAGTTGGGACGATGTAGCTGCAGTTAATATAATTTAACTATAATTAAAGTACAGCAGGCTGTCTTGGTCTCTGTGTCTCGAGGGCATGGAGTGAGCAACAGCAGCTGTGAACCTTCACAGAGTCCACCGACGCCTCTGTCAAGGAAACTGTCTGTAGTTGGGATGTCAATAACGGGAACGCTCAGCACAGCCTACGGTGACCTAGGCCTGTGCAAGGCCTAAAACACTCTACTTCATCTCCACAAAACCCAGAGATCTCAAGTTGTCCCCATTTCTCAGATGGCGAAAATGAAGGTCCAGGAACTAAATATCCTAAATCCAGGTCCCAAGTCTGTAAATGGTGGGCATGGGGTAGCAGATGCCAAACCTGTTAACTAGTGTGCTGGGACGAAGCTCTTTCTTGTCATTCTTTTGATTTTGTTCATTTAAAAAAAAAAAAAAAATGGTTTCCTCTTGCCCAGGCTGGCAAACTCGACGCACACCCGGGGATGACCTTGGACTCCCTCATTCTCTAGCGTCTACCTCCCAAGTGCTGAGACTGCATATGTGTGTTGCCACATGCAGCTAACAGCTTTGTTTAATGTCTTGTTTGTCACTCCCAGTGGCCAGTGCTGAAGCTAACGTGACTCTTTGTACAGGACTGCAAGGCCAGTTCCGGCTCTGCTTTTGAACCATTCAGGTGTAGGAGAGTCTGTTGAATGGAATTCTGCACAAGGGTCTGCAGCCCCCAGCCCAGCTCCTCCAGGACCTACCCCTGATGGCTGTGTTAGCGGACCCTTTTCTCAGCATCGGCTATGAAGGCTTTGCAAGCAGAACACACCCCCAAAGCCCCCAAAGCCTGTCAGAGTCATCTACACACCCACAGCGATGAGCACACTGCTCTGTCATTTACCCAGGACCTTTGAATTTAGATGCTGGGTCAAGAAAGAATGACAGTTCTGCAGGAAGCTGTTCTTTAGGAGAAATGATATTTTTAGCATCTTCCCCGGGCCTGCAACCTAATAAGTAGATATTGTCCTGGTGACAAATGACAGCTCTTCAGCTCTTCTGAGAAGAATTACAAGTGTGGGTCTAAAGCTGAGACTTTCTCTCTCTCTCTCTCTCTCTCTCTCTCTCTCT
>NC_034592.1:152288657-152298011 GCF_900095145.1 Mus pahari
CCCTCCCTCCCTCCCTCCTTCCTCTCCCCTCCCTCCCTTCCATTGCCCCCTCCTTCCCTTTCTCCCCTCACATGCCAGGATGAGATGTGATATGTAACCCTGGCTGGCCTGAAACTTACGTGACTCCCAGGCTTGCCTCAAACTCGCAGCAATGCTGCTGCCTCAGCCTCAAAAGTGCTAAAATCACAGGCATGACCACTATGGCCTGAGCATCCTCACATTTCTGCTTGTGGAGTGAGTGTGGATTTAGCCACAGAATTATAGGTGACCACTAAACAAACTCTTCCTCACAATTCATCTTGAATTTTGTGTTGTTGTTGTTGTTGTTGTTGTTGTTGTTGTTGTTACAAGAAAGGGTTTCCCAGTGTAGACCTGGCTGTCCTGGAACTCACAAATGCCTCTCCCTGCCCCTGTCTCTGTCCTGCATGGCATTTTTTATAATGTTCTATTTTTCATTTCCTTTCAATTTTTTTTATTTAAAATGTAATTATATCATTTCCCCTTCTTGCTCTCAAATTCATGGCCTCTTTTTATTTAACCATTCATATATACATATATATATGCATAAATATGTAAATACAGCCTGCTGCACCTGATTACTGTTGCACATACGTATATGGCTTCAGAACTGACCACTTATACAGGATAACAATTAAGAGCTCATCACCGGGGGCGACTGCTTCTCCCACTGTCCGCATTTCCCAGTTACCTGTAGCTCTTTTTCTAGGTATTGGTCCCTATGAGATTCCCCCGTTCATGTTAGCATGTCTATTGATCCTGTCATCATGAAGCCTTGGTGCAGGAGTCATGTTGTGGATGTATCTATTCACGGAGGCTCTGCACCCCCGACCAGTTGTCTGCTGCATTTCTATCAGTAGCTTCCTGTAATGGTCAATGTTTCTTGCAAAGATAAAGTGCTTTGATGAGGGCTAAGAGCTACACTTACCCACGGGCATAAGGATTAGTGTTTTAAATGCTGTGTAGCACTACATTTTTAAAATTTACCTAGTGTGGGTGCATCCATACGCAAGTGTGTGTGTGTGTGTGTGTGTGTGTGTGTGTGTGTTCACATACATGCTTATGCCCACACATGCACATGCATGTGGAGGTCAGAAGAGGACAACTTTGCCAGCCTCAGAATGTTTTTTGGGTTTTTTTTTTTCAAGACAGGGTTTCTCTGTGCAACCCTGGCTGTCCTGGAACTCACTCTGTAGATCAGGCTGGTCTCGAACTCACAGAGACCTGCCTGCCTCTGCCTCCTGAGTACTGGGGTTTCATTTATCTCAAGGATTGAGAAGTACCACTGCCACTCAGTGGTCAGAGCTAGAGATTCCAAATACACTGAGATACGTATGGTGGTTCCTCACTAGGAAGACAGCCTGGCAACTTCGGGGCATTCCTGTGGGCGAGGCACACCAACTCCTCATCCTCTCAGACTGCTCCACATATGAATCTGAACTTTATAAGACCAGATCCACATACCAGGAAATCACACTGTGAAGGCCTACTGTGCGTAACTCTCAAGTCTCCCAGACACACAAGCCCCAGTCCTAAGGAGCACATCAGAAAATCACATTGTGAAGACCTACTGTGTGAAGCTCCCCAGGCTCCCAGACACTGGAGTCTATCTTCATGGCGTCTGGACTCTAGGTTTCTGTGGACAGGGGTTAGCAAGTGATTACTTTAAAGTATTTGAATGTTAACACTTGCATTAATTTATTATAAGTAGTTCTATTTGTTTGCCCTTTGAGAGCTTTAATTGTGTTACATGGTGTAGGAATGTAAACAAAGTGTTCAACCTGCCCATCCCAACCACACGAGCATCTTCATCCTCACCCTGACCTGCCTCCCCTCACTTCCGGACATTGCCTTGGCCTTGAGATAACAGGGCAACACAGCAGGTACAAATATCCCAGGAGGAACCCTTGATTAATAGTAGGTAGTTAGAAGATTTATAATTCCTATGGTTTTATAATCCCAAGGTGTCAGCTCCTACAGGCACCTAGTCGCCCTCGGGGGTAGCTGGCTAGCACGCTACCTGGATAGATCCATCACATCCTCATCTTCCAACACAATTGTCTAGGAGCATTTCCCACATTGACTGTTTAAATTCTTATCTTTGCCTCTGACTAACACAGGCCAGTGCCAAAATCTTATTTTTTTTAGCAGAAACACTGGGTGCATCAGGATTGAAAACGCCATTCCACACTCCATCAAAGTCTAGAGCTCTGCTCAATGCCAAAAATGTACCATGGGGTAGCGATCGTCCTTCTTCTTATAACCCTTTTAGGACAGAGATTCCTTCCCAACGCAATGTTGGGCGCCATCAATGTTCCAGCCTTGAAGAACCACTGAAGACTATAAAACACTGTTGCCCAGGAGTTATAGCTCAGACTACGGAGTACCATTGCCTGGGTGCATGGAAATTCATGCAGATAAAAGCATCTTCTGTTCTCCATTTTTAATTGTAACGTGAGCCACAGAATACTTACCCTTTGAGTCAATAAGTATTTACGGAGTACCTGTATACACCAAGCTCTGGGTACCCAATGGTGAAGTGAACCGATGGAATCATTTCCTTCATCAGAGGATGACAGAGCCTACGCTGGGGGACTTTGCCTTGCTGTAACAAACAGCTCAGGATAAGCAACTTCTAAGAATGAGAGGTCTGCTTTGGCCCATGGTTCTACTGGTTTCAGCCCATGGTCACTTGGCCCTGGGACTATGCTGAGGCAGGACATGATAGTGGAGGTGACCTATAGAACAAAGACACTCACCTCGTGGTGTCCAGGAAGCAAAGGCAGTAAAGAAGGGCCTGAGGCTTAAATATTCCCTTTGGGGATGTGTTAGTTACTTTTCTAGGTGGTTCTCAGTTCTGGAAAGAAAAGAAAAGAAAGAAAAGAAAAGAAAAGAAAAGAAAAGAAAAGAAAAGAAAAGAAAAGAAAAGAAAAGAAAAGAAAAGAAAAGAAAAGAAAAAAAGAAAAGGAAAGAAGGAAGGAAGGAAGGAAGGAAGGAAGGAAGGAAGGAAGGAAGGAAGGAAGGAAGGAAAATAGCTACTTTTCTGTTGCTGTGATCAGATACCATGACCAAGACAACTTGTAGAAGAAAGAGTTATCTGTGCTTGTTGTCCCAAAGAGATAAGAGTCTGTCATGGCAGAGGAGGAAGGCAACAAGTAACAGGCAGGGAGCAGAAGCAGGTGTTTGAGAGCTCATATCTCCAACTGGGAACACAATCCACAAGTTCTATGAGGTTCTTAACCAAAGCCCACCCACCACGTTGTACCTCCTCCAGCAAGGCCACACCCCCTCAACCTTCACAATCAGCGCCAACAACGGGTGACCAAGTATACAAAAATCTGAGCCTATGGGGGACATTCTAATCAACCAACTACAGGAGGCATGCCTTTGATGACCTGATTCATCAACCAGCTACAGGAGGCGTGCCTTTGATGACCTGATTTCCTTCAACTAGGCCATACCTCTTGAAAGCCCCACAAACTCCCCATACCAGAGACCCAAGACCACACCTTCACTGCATGGGCCTTTGGAGATCACTTATCCAGACCATATCAAATACTAATGGTGAATAAAATATAATATAATGTAATTAATATAATATAATATAATATAATATAATATAATATAATATAGCACATGGAGTGTGTCTAGTGCTGTTGACCCTATTGAGAGAAATAAAACAGAAAAAGGGGAGGACTGCATTGGGAACTGATTGATTTTAAAAGGCAGAGGGGAGACCACTGTGCGCAACAGTGATAATGGTAACTAACAACAACCTTAATGAAGGACAAGGTTTGACTCCCAACTGAAAGAGTAGTGCCTGTGGTGGAGGCTGGGAGGGTCCAATCACCAGAAGATTCCTCCTGTGAAAATGCCCAAAAGAGATGGCAGATCTTCTGCCTTTCCCATCATGCCTCAGGACTAGCCACCTCCCTGGAGAACCAATAGCAAATCAGAAAATGCTCCTCCATCTTTAGCATGTTCAAATTTTCCTTCCTTCTTGATTTTTAAAACCAAAGCTAGGAAGTTATGCTGGGATTTTTTTCCTTCCCATCCTCCCTAAGATCTTCTCTAAAGCTTTCGCCCCCTGTCTAAGAGACGGAAAAGAGAAGAGAGAAAAGACAGAGCCTAAATTAAAATGGGTACCCACCTTTCCTTCCCAGAATCTGGGAGTGTTGCCTTGCCATGTCTGTAGTTCTCAGGGAAGGCCATGGGCTTGTTGATGTTTTGCCTCAAAGTCTTAAAAATAGGATGTCATTGGCGATCCCAGAGAGAAAACCCCATATTGGCTCCTGGAGCATAGGGTCTTGGCACAGGGCATCATGTTGGCAGAACTGTGCCCACGCTGACAGGATGCACGGCCAACTCCAACAGCACTTCCAGCATGAGTTTTATGACCCTCTTTCATCCAAGCCGCTATTTGGGCAAAGGCATGATTGCTTCTAATCACTTTGCTTCTGTGGCTGTAGCCAAGTCCTCTGTCAACCTGCCTGATCCTGGAACAGTTCGTGTTTTAGGGAAGAGAAGCCTCTTGTAAAGTGTAGAGGTGCTAATGGCCACCCTCCAGGATGCTGGTCCCATGTGCCAGGAGGCAGAACAGCCAAAGGTAACAATGCAAGTGTGCAAAAAATATATATATACATTTAAAATGGGATAATTGGTCTGTCTGTTACTAAAGATGCATGACTTTTCACTAGTCAAGAAATTCTTTGTCCTTGATGTTTATGCATTTCTCTGGCTTCTGGGGCATACCCAGGAATGAAAGGAACTTTTTTCAAGAAGAATCCTAGTTAGCCCAAAACAATTGGCATGTTTTCTGTTTCTAAAACATTCTGCTAAGTGGCCAGTTGGCTTTTAACCTAGGAACTTGGTGTGATGCATATGTTTGTAACTGGGGTTGCTAACTGAATCATTCAATGTTCATACAATACCCGTGCCAAGGTTTCTAAACTGCCACTCCACCAGGAGCCAATTTTACTATCATTTGGGGGATTGTCATGGCTAGGGTTTTACAATCAAAAATTTCTACTTAGAATAAGTCACCAAGTGTAATGGCTACCTTTGTCAATTTGACACAACCTAGAACCACTTGGAAAGAGTGTCTCAATGAATCTAGATTATCTACATTGGGTATGGTCTGTAGGGAACTGTCTTTATTCCGTAACTTGATGTTAAAGCCCATCCCACTACGGGTAACACCATTCCCTAGGCAGGGGTTCCTGAATTATAGACAAGTTGGGAAATTGTGCTAAGTCCAACCAAGAAAGCAGAGGAGCACATACGAATTCATTTCTTTCTGTGCTTGACTATGGATATGATATATCTATCTGCACAAAGTTTCTTTCTTAACTTTACCACAAGGTTGGGTTGTAACCTGGAACTGTAAGTTAAAATAATTCTTTTTCCTCTAAGTAGCGTTTGTCGCAGAAAAAGAAATGGATGGAGCCACTCTGCTAAGAGATGAGCAGATAGATGCTGGAGCCTGACAAAAGGAAGAGGTGTTTTCTCATCCAAGCGATCTGCACTGGCCACTGATGTGAGGGCTGAACCCACAGCTGCCAGTCCTGCCACCAACTGCCACCAACATGCCATGTCAGACCTTCAGCCAGTGCTCTTATTGGCTTTATCACCTATACAACTCCTCCCATGTAGTGGTCTCTCTTTAAAAGAAAAAAATTCCCCCCAACTCCCAGGCCTCAGAGACCACCTAAAAGCCTGCCTCCTTCACAGTCTATTCTAATATCCTTTCAGAGATTAGAACCCTCCCTTCTCCAGACAACAGAGTCTGTCCCCTCTTGGTTCCCTGTTCATTCACTGTCCAAAATCATACAGATTCTTTAGGCCCAAGGCCAGGATCATTAGCCATTTAGTTCCCTATCCACAAATGAATTCAAGCTCTTGATACTGGAAGCCGGGGGAAGGCTGCCAAGTGTCTGCATTAAAGCGGTCTGGTGCCCATATTCCACCTCATCTGGTGTAAAGGACGGTTCGCCCATCTCTGGAAGAGCTATCTGGGATAAGTCACCAAGGGTACAGGTCTATTGTCTACTGTGCAGACAAAGTTCTTCAAATTCCCTCATCAGTACTAGAAATTAAGTTGTCCAGTCCCAACAACAGCCATGGTTTAAGGATGTTTCTGTAAATCTGGTGGTTTCATCTGCCTGCCTATCTATCTATCTATCTATCTATCTATCTATCTATCTATCTATCTATCTATCTATAATCTTTCTTGATCTATCATCTATATCTATCTATCTATCATCTATATCTTTCTACCTATCTATCATCTATATCTATCTATCTATCTATCTATCTATCTATCATCATGAAGAGTAGAGAGTGAGGATGAATGACTCACAAGTCTTGCTTGCTCAGTTGACTTGTTATTTTGGTTTGGGGTTGATGTGGGATCTCCCTGTGTTGCCCAGATTGCTTTCAAACCCCTGAGCTCAAGCAGTCTTCCTGCTCCAGCGTCTTGAGTAGCTGGCTCTATAGCCATGTACGAACATGCTGGGCTCATCACAGTGATGTCACTGAGGCTGAGGTGTGAGGGCGCAGTTGGAGGACCTCATACATGGGAGCCACGCTCTCGGGTGCCAACTGCATTCCTGCTGCCTTATCTGCCTCTTTAAGGAAATAAAGCTCCCCTTTTGTGTGTGCAAGCACACAGGCTGATTTCACGTATGATGATAGATATGTCATTGTGAAGGTCTGGCTGACTGTAATCTAATGCCAGGACCACCTCTTACCTTTGTCGATAATGGTTGGCCACCACCAGTTCATCTTCTCCCTGAAGACACCACAAAAGGTTCCCTCCTAAGGCTGTCTTAGAAGTTAAATAGGAGACACAATGCCAAGGGTGTGGCAAGTCAGAAGAGATCCTTACAAATCAGATGTGGCTACTGTTGTCCTTGACGTGGGGTAGACAGACATGCTCTGCCCTCTGTTCCATTTGGGCAGTGTTTTTTGTTGTTGTTGTTGTTATTTCATGACCTTGAAAGGATAGAGCCAAGTGTCTTTTCAAACACCACTAGTGACGGACAACGATACTCAACTCCTGCTACAGAGGAGTGTGCAATGGTTATCTCAATTATTCTTGGCCACGGTTCCATGAGTTGCTGAGAGTGTCAGCTCAGCTTTGCAGAAGGAGGACCTGAGACACAGCATAACCAAGACAACCAGGTTCCAGTCCTGTCTGTGACTCTTTAGCTGATACCCTGAGCTGTCTTGTACCGTGCCTGGCTTTTTTTGTATGCTAAATGATTTAAAATTTTGACAGTTCTCCAAGCACTTCCTGCATCCTGATCAGACAGGATCATTTTCACTATGGACTCTGTATGACAAACCAGAAAACTGGATGATGTTGATAGTGCAGTTACGCCACAGGGGCTGGGGACACAACCTGGTGGGTACCACCCTATCTGCCAACCTAAGTTGAGTCCCCAGAACCACGTAAGACCACGTTTCAGTAGCACACACACCTGTGATCCCAGCATCCCCTGGGGAGACGGAAGACATCTCCAGAAGCTAGCCAACCTGGCTAATGAGACATCATTCTAATATAATATCTCAATTATAATTATAATATTCAAGACTCTGTTCTGAACAATGTGGCAAGTGAAGACGGACCCCTGAAGGCTGTCCTCTAGCTGCCATACGTGCCATGCCCCCAAATGCCTGCGCTTACACATGCGCACATACTCACACAGCAGGTTAATTCTTCCCTTTTTTTTTCCTCTGTTTTCTTCCCTCTCTGTGTGTATGGGGTTTTCTTCCTGGTCTGGGACAAAAAGGTCACTACACAGCCTGAAGAAAGCCCCCAAAGAGGACTGTCCAGTGGTCACTGTGTGTGTGTGTGTGTGTGTGTGTGTGTGTGTGTGTGTGTGTGTGTGTGTGTGTTTGTATTCCTGCCAAGGAGGAGATCAGAGAATAACCTCCCCTAAGTCTGGAGTTAACAGGCAGTTGCAAGCTCTCTAAGATAGGTGCTAGAACCCATCCTCTGTAAATCTTCTTGTAACTGCTGAGTCATCTTTCCAGTGCTAACCAGCAGTCATTTTCTTGCTGGGGCTTCACCCTCTTGACTAGCTGGGAGCAAGATCATTTAAGAGAGACTGGGCCATGAGGTCCTAAGATTGTCACACATTTGACTGTCGCTGAACCAACCCTTTCTGCCAGCAGGATGTCGGACTCCATGGTGATATTTAGACTCATGATGATCTCCAGGAAATGGACAGGCGTGGATAGTTTTTTCATTGAGCAAAACGAGCAGAAATAAGGGTGATGGTGGCCATTTTTTGACTAGGGAAATATACTCGATATATCTAATTTATCTGATGAACTTTTTGGAGCCTCATCCGTGTGACAGGCACTACTCCAGGCCTGGAAGAGAACAGAGCCCTCATGCTTCTGCAGCTCCTACTGTAGTGGGGAGAGACAGTGAATAAACGGTAACTAGGGACCGTGAATGGCATCATTAAGGATCATAAGAGAAACAAGTGGAAGGGCACGGATGGGCAGTGTTTAGGAAAGAGCCTGCTTGGAGAGGGGTGGTGCTCTCACATCCACTGAGTGAATTTAGGAACAAGGCTTAAAGCCAGCTGGGGAAGGTGAGCCACCAGGGACAGAGAACAATTAAGTAAGAAGTCCCTGAGGCCAGCAATGACCTGTGTGTGTAAGAAGGGCCAGATGGAATTGTGCAGGGCGGCAGGGCGAGGCAGCGTGGCGAGCCAGCTCCCAGAAGGAGATGAGGTTCACACAGAAACGTTAGAGCCAAGTGAGTTTGGATCAGCGCGCAGATGCATGTGTCTCATGCTACCTTGCTCTTTAATGGAAATATGGTAACGCAAAGTTCTTCTTTTTAAAAAAAAAAATCCTCCTTGGCAAAATTAAATGTTGGAAACCCTTTGTCGGTTTCTTAAAACTTTTTTTTTAACCTGGTCGGCGCATTCTAGAAGTCTGGGGATGTCTGCGGTGGAAGACATCTTGTGGCATTCTGTAGGTGGAAGTGGCGAGAAAAGAAGGAAATGGGGGGAATCCAAAAGCCGGTGTCCCTGCAGACACGCTGGGTGACATTGGGCACGGAAGTTTCTATTTCAGGGGCCTTCCTTATGTTTTGAGACTCTCAAGACCGGTGAAGGTGCAAAGGGGAGGGGAAAGGAAGGTCACCACCAGCTCAGCCTGAGGGTGAAGGAGCGTGGGGCTGCTCTAAGCCCTCTGAGGAAGCTGCCTGTTCCGTCTCCACATGGGAAGGACGAGTAGGATTACATCAATGCCTCAGATTATTCTAGAAAAAGGAAAGAAAGAGGGAGGGAGAGAGAGAGAGAGAGAGAGAGAGAG
>NC_034592.1:152299001-152322470 GCF_900095145.1 Mus pahari
CTCTCTCTCTCTCTCTCTCTCTCTCTCTCTCTCTCTCACACACACACACACACACACACACACACACACACACACACAGGAGAGAGAGACAGAGAGAACATGATGTTTGGTGAGTGGAGCCATTCTTGGCAGCATGTTTGAGGGTAAGATTAGATAATGATGCGATTTGGGCTCCATCCGTATCTTCGGTAATTCCCAGCATCTGCAAACTTCCTTCGCTGATTTGGTATTGACTCATATATGATATCGATTTAGAAATCATCCTGTACACCATGTCCGAAAGGAATGATAAATTATGAAGAGAATATGTTTGGCAGGATTTTTAAAGGGCATGATCTGATTTTGACCTTAGATGTTATTCCTATCTTTAGAGACTTTTCTTTTTTAGCCTATCATTTATGTACCGAATAGTTTAAGTGTTTAAATTGCCCGGCTTCTTATTTCCCTAATGAAAGCTTATTTGTATCTTGGACATAATAACTGGCTACAGATGGCTTTCTTCTGGTTGTTTTCAATCCAGTTGTCCTTGGGGGAACCACAGAGAGACCAGTAGCATCAATCCAGAGGGGAGGAGGCTAGAGAGAGGGGGAGGGGGTACTTAATGCTTAGGACAACAGGATTGGGTGTGGCCTGCAAAATTTAAGCCAACAAGGCTTGTTAACTGATGACTTGTTTGTGGGATGGTAGCAAAAGCACAAAGAAGATGGCTCCAGGATCCTGAGTGAAATTTCCCCAAAATTCCAAGCTACAGGTCCTTCTTCTCAAATTCTGGCCTGTGTAGAGACTCCATGTGGCTACATATACTCCTTCCATGTTGCGGTAACAACTCCCATTGACTCCGTTAAAAGGAAACCAGCTTTTCTTGGGTTCCATGCCTGCTCTCCCAAGCGTGACATGCATGCTACATATATTAAGAGAGAGCCTTTATGTTAAAAATTATCACATTTTGAAAATGGCCTTCTTCTGGGTGGGAAATGGTGGCATGTGCCCATAGTCACAAATCTCAGGAGGTTAAGGTGGGAAGTGCCGTGAGTTCAAGGCCAGCCTGAGCTGCGTGGTGACCTGGAGTGTAGAGGAAGTCCGTGTCTCAATAAGAAAAACACCCAGGAGGAAAGAAGGGACGGGAGATCTAATGATCTCAGCCAGTGAAGTGCTCGCCGGATGAACACGAGGACCGGAGTTGGATGCCTGGAAATCAGTTAAAAGGCCAGGCATGCTGGCACAAACTTCAAACCTTTCCAAGGGAGTAGCCATTGGATATCTAGGTCTCCATGATGAGCCAGCATAGCCCAATAGGCAAGCTCCAGGTCTAAGTGAAAACCTGTCTCAAAGACAAAGTAGAGGGCGCATGTGCACGCATGTGCACTCACCCAAGGGTCGGGCGCTGGAGGCAGGGGAATATAAAGTCCATGGTCATTCTTGGCTATGTAGTGAGTCCAGGGATAGCCTAAGATACACTGAGACCCTGTTTTTAAGGAAGACAGGGGCTTGGGGGTGGGCAAAAGCAAGTTTACCCTTGTACCTGTGCCTCAGTCTAAGGGGAGTTTGCACTGCGGTTCTGAGCATGAATTGACCCTACCAGTCTGCCTTCACTGCTCATTGGTACCTGTAGTTGTCTGTTTTCTGATCAAAAAGTTTTCAATAGTGTACAAAATAATAGATTTCATAAAACTTTGTATACATATATGACACTGTATTTTATGCCTGCGTTTATTGAGTCCCTACTGTGCCAAAGTCATTATCTCTCCAGAAAAGGCAGATGCAGGCAACCAGGCATGGCTGGGTACACCATCATCCTAGTCTCAGGGAGGCTGAGACAGGAGGATCTTGAATTCAGAGCCAGCCTGGGTTACATAAAAAACCTGGCCTTGGGACTGGAGAAATGACTCAATGGTTAAGAGTACTCACTGAAGCTGGGCAGTGGTGGTGCCCACTTTTAATCCCAGCACTTGGGAGGCAGAGGCAGGTGGATTTCTGAGTTCGAGGTCAGCCTGGTCTACAGAGTGAGTTCCAGGACAGCCGGGGCTACACAAAGAAACCCTGTCTCAAAAAAACAAAAAACAAACAAACGGAAACACTGTTCTTTTAGAGGTCCTGAGTTCAGTTCTTGGCGTCCATATCAGGCAACTTGCAACTGCCTGTAACTCTCTCTCCAAGGGACAAAATGCCCTTTTCTGGCCGCAAGTGCACACTACACACACACACACACACACACACACACACACACACACACACACAGACTTAAAGATACAACTAAAATTTAAAAACAGGCTTTGCCTCACAATTTGTAAATAAATAATAATCATTCATTTAAAAAATAAAGTTATGGGTTAAGATAGCTCAGGGAATAAGAGCAATAACTGCTCTTCCAGAGGTCCTGAGTTCAATTCCCAGCAATCACATGGTGGCTCACATCCATCTATAATGGGATCCGATGCCCTCTTCTGGTGCATCTGAAGACAACTATAGTATACTCACATACATAAAATACATTTTTTTTAAAAAGTTATAATAAAAACAGTGACAAGCCATCCTCCAGATCACAGCTCTCGTGCTGCGTCAGGGGATAAAACACTCAGCGTGCCGACTGATTTGATGCTAAAAAGGATAAACTGATTGATACAGAGCTGCAGCAATGGAGCCTCGCCTTCGACGGAGGCCTGCAGACAGGATGGCGGTCTGCCTTAGAAGATGCAATTGGAAGGATAGTGTTGGACCAGGCTGCCGAGATGACCAGGCGCTGTGCCTGCCGAGATGGCCAGGCGCCGTGCCGGTTCTCAGTGGTGGATGGCAGTGGTCAGCTTGGCTGAAATCTCAATCAAGTGAGATTTCACCCCCGTGCCTCTGCCTCCCATGCCTCCTCAAAACCTAGCTGCTCACTTGGCTTCTTCACAACAGGGTGGCTCAGGCTTAGTCAGAACTCCTCCGATAATTTCTGCTCAAAGACCCACGGGATTGCAAAGTTCCCTGGAACTTGTCTTTGGAAGTCACTCTCCTTACGCTGCCCACAGCAGCCAGACGGAAGGAGTGGTAATAAACACGCTTCTTTCTGGGGAGCCCCATGTAGATCCATAGCCATCATCCTTCCTCACACGTCTGTGTCAGCATGCTTTGCAGAACCGTGGAGTTTGTAACTAGTCACATCATGCACACAGCCAAGAGCAAATGCTCCCATCCTGTTTCTTGCTGGTTTTCACATAGCTTTCTCCTGCCTAACAAAGCTTAGGACCCCTAGCCTAGGGAATGGTGCCACCACAAGTGAGCTGGGTGTTCCTTCATCAATTCACAATCAAAACAATTCCTCACAGACATACACACAGACCACCCTGACCTGGGAAATCCCTCCACAGAGACTCTCTTCTCAGATGGTTCTAGGTCGTGGCAAGTTGACAGAACTAACCGGTAGTCCCACCGTGAAGAACTGACCCTCCACAAACCCACCCCACCCTCCACATACTCCCCCTTACTTTCACGGATCTTCCTAATGGCTGAGGATGTCGACTGACTGCCTGCTTGTGTTTCTTCTTTTGAAAAATATTCAATGCATGAGTCCATTGGACCATGTGGAGGAAGAAAGGGACTGAAAAAATGAGGGACTGTGGACAAAGGGGGCTGGCCATAAGTGGAAAATATTCATTACATACACAATACAAAGAAATGCCATCATGGAAGCCACAATGAAGATACTAAAAGAAATAATATTTTAAAAATATGAACCTTAAGTCTTTTGTGCCTCAATTTTCCTTCTTGCTGCTGGTTGGGAATTCTCACGTCTTTGTTCAGCTGTCTCTAAGCTCAGCAGCAACTAGAGCTCTCTTAGGAGGATGGGGACCACAGAGCTGTTCCTTACTGCTTCCAGGCCATCCAGAATCTTCCGACTGTAAGATATTGTCGGTGAAGGGCTGGTGAGCCTTTAGCCTCTAGGGCCTAACGGTCTCTATTGCTCTTAAGCTCTCCCTTCCGCCTCTAAACAGTCCATAAGAGAATGTATGTCATCCATAAAGTTGCAGCTCCCAAAACTTGTCTGATCCCTCAAGGCCACACGTTGCTGACCCCTGTGTTAGGTGACATCTTCGGTGTGCATGTTCTCCATTTCCACTAAGGAGCACGAAGAAGCAGTGTCCTAAAGTTGAGCAAAATCCCAGCCTCCGTGCATTCAAAAGTCAAAATAACAAGAGTTTGATCCAGGCGCCCACACTTGCAATCTCAGTAGAGAGGGGCGGGAGGGTTCAAACTCGAGGCCAGCCAGCCTGAACTCTGCAAGACCCCTGTCTCACAAAACCCAACAGAACAGAGATCTAATGACAACACACAAAGATAAGATATTAGGCAAGAAAATGTCATTCAAAGCTTCCCATACCTGGAGATGGTGCCTTGGACGAAGGTGCCTGCCACTAACTCTAAAGCTCTGAGTTCCATCCCCAAAGCCCACAGGTCAGATGGAGAGAGCTGCTGAGAGTTGTTCTCTGGCCTACACCGTGCCTCTAACATGTACATGCTGACACACAGGTGCACATACACACGCATGTGCACACACTCATGCACGCCCACATACTCACACATAAAAATAAATGCAGAATAAAAATTTAAATTTCACACACCTTACACTGCAAAGAAAACTCCAAGTTCCCCTATTTCATTATCTTCAGCCTTGGCAGGTCTCCTCTCCCATCAAGCCTAGACTCTGGACACTCATATCAAAATTTAATCCTTGACACTCCCCACTCCAGACAGGAAATTGAATTAACATGTTTGAAAATTATATCATGACTTCCCAAAATGAGATGACTATACCTCGGGTAACAGATGAGAAGATTTGGTATTAGGGTGAACAGACACTTGTACCTGAATTGTCCATTTCTTGATTATAGGTTTATTTGAATGGGTGCTTCAAAAACATCACTACCACATGGAGACTGATCTATGGATGCTGCTTAGGCCAGGTTAAGAAGGTATTTACATTTTCATAAGTGAGTTAAGGGGCTGGGGAGAGGGCTCAGCAGTTATGGGAGCTTGCTGCACAATCTCGAGGACCAGAGTTCTGATTTCAGTGCCCATATAACAAGTCACATGTCCCATGCGTTCATGTAATCCCAGCTCCAAGAGCACAGAGACAGGAGGATCCTGAGTATATGGCCCATGACAACAAGGGTTACACAGGTTTTCTCCACTTTCTTTAGTTGACCTGTCCTTTCCCACGTAGATTTGAGCTAGCTCCACCAAAGGCCCATGACAAGATCCTGTGAATGGATAAATGAGTTAAGATTTCATTCATTCATTCATTCGTTCGTTCGTTCGTTCATTCATAGCTCTCATTTCATTCATTAGTAGCTCAAGTCTAGATCTTGAAAAGCAATATAGAAGGGCTAATGGATGTGGTATCTCAGCTCCACCTTATGTCAGAAGTTCCCCGAGTAGAGATGAGTAGGCTCAGAAGAGTGGAAGTAGACACTCTTGGCTGTCATAAATTGCGATATCTAATTGAAGCAATGTTTCAAGAATTAAGCTGCAATTAAACCAAATGGGAGAGAATCTAATGGGAACCTTTGACACCGCGGGAAACGGGGAAGAAGTCAAAGTAACCCCAAGACTCCACAGGGAAAAGATGGCTTCCTTCCAGAGGGCTCGATACCTACGAATTATCAGAGACATACGTGACAAATGTCCCTGCTCCTTTCTAGAAGCTTTATGATCAGTCCGTAGATTCCCCTCATGGGACACCAGAAGCCAAGGCCGAAAAACTGCTGAGCTAACAGAAGCATAGCCGGCCATGGACAAACACTCGGGAGAGAAATGCGTGTTGGCTGGACAGTTTGGTCCTGTCAAAAGTGACTTTTGAGAAACTGATTTCCAGCATAGACAGATAAACTTGGATCCACTTCCCTCAGTGAAAGGGTTTGGACCCTAAGGCATTGGGGCTGTTTTCTAGATCTTTCCTTCCCATTCCCTCCTACCACCCAAAGCAGGTTAATTTCATGGAGGAGAAATATTTTCCTATCTTCGCACATGTGGGATGAGTGAGCAGCTACAGTTCTGAGGCCACTTGGGACATGTATGGGTTGCACACTGGCTTGGTGCCTCTTTAACCTTGTTCTCTCTCTGCTGAACTCACAACTGAGCTGTGAGTTCAATTACAGATGCCAGCATACCATAGGCTTTCCAATACAGCTCTAAAAATTCAAAACTCTAAACCCTCAATTTGTGATTGGCCAAGTATGCTATATATCATTCACTGGTGTCCCACATTTGCTTCACAACTGATGTTCACCACCTAGTGCAAATAGAATGTGTGTGTGGGGGGGGGTGTTCGAATTGTATTAGCATCCAATTGTTCATTCATTAAAACTATATATTGACTAGGAGTTAGGTTTGTGGTTCAGTTAATAGAGTGCTTGCCAAGCATGCTGTAAGTTGTGGATTCAATCCCCAACACCACATAATCCCACCATGGTGAGACACACCTCTAATCAGGTGATGGGGACAGGAAGAACAGGAGACCAAGGCCACCTATGCTACCTACTGAGCCGGAGGCTACATAGAACCCTGACCAAAAATTAATCTTTAATGATTACAATGATAATTTTTAGACATTATCTTGACTATTAAACTACTGGGCAAAAGGCTCTGTGGTAGGGAAAATGAGTAAATTGTACGCTTGAATCAGGATCGGCTTTTCCAGAATACAAACTCTGGCCTGTGTATACATAGCTGCCTTCATTTTTTGGCCTGTGATCATTCCTTTCCTGGAACTGCATTAAGTCTAGAAGAAAACACCTTAGTCTGTAGAGTTGTGGTATATCAAAAGGTGATCTCCATCGCTCTCTGCTCTCAAGGGACCTCCCGCCATTTCCTACCTGGAGCTGTGGCGTCCCCACAAGCTCACACCTGTCCTATCGCCTGGTCTTTTCTCCCCACCCTAACATCGTCTGGGTCATCCCCATTCCCAACCCATAGTCACCCCCAAGCCTCTCCTGATCTTCTACAGGTTCTTCTGTCACCTGACAGCTCTCTCCCCTTCTCCGGTGAATTCCACCCTCTCCCTGGAATCTGGGGAAACTGGTGTTTCTTCCAGAAGCCATTCTAGAGCCGTGTGGATCAGGACAAGACAGACAGAGGACCAAGGGGCCTTCTACAGCCACAGGCTGTCCATCTCCCTTGAGTCTGCAGTTGCTTTGAGAAAATCCCTGTCCCCCACCTAACCCTAACGCACCAGGGATGGACTGGGAGCTGAATCAGAGTCTGTTCTGGCCCACCCCAGCAGCCCACACTCTCTTCTCCTGAGTCACTTCTTCCTCACCAAATCTGATGCTTTAACCAGCTCAGGCGGGAGCCTGGGCTTTCATCAAGCATAGTGATTGGCTCAGATAACACTGTGTGTCCCGGATTTGTGGCCTTTGGCTTTCCAAAGCCTCCCTCCTTACTTTCTATCCAGACACAGAACAGTTAAAACAGACAGATAACCAGGGGAGGGGCCATGAAGGACAAACAGTACACCTGTCAGGGTGTCACCCAGCATATGGGTCAGAGCAACAAAGAGCCTGAGGAGCAGAGAGCAGTGGGAAGGAAGGTCTGGTCAGACAGAAATGAGGAGGCTCAGGAAAGTGGACCACAGACCGCTCCTCTTGGGCCTCTGCGGCGTTTCCCAGGCATCCCCTGGCTCCCTTGGGCATCAATTTCCTGCCTGGATTCCGTCCTTCAGTTCTTCAGGGACACAAGCCCGTAGAGTCGCAGAGATTAGCAGCCTCTCTCTGCAACTCCAGGCTCAGAGAGAGAAGCCGGAGAGCGTGGGGCACATGGCTTCTGTGTGAGGCAGGACTGCGAGCTCAGGTGAGTCCCAGCTTCTCTCTCAGCCTCCCCATTTCCCTCCTCACAGCGCACAGCGGGCTGCAGGCCCCTTCCTCATACTCTGTGAGAAGCACTGTGAGATATCAGGCATCATTTTGATTAGCAGCAAGTAGTCAGGATAAACAGGGCCTCAACCCTGAAACACACTGCAGAAGTTCTGTCGGAATAATTCAATCTGTGCCTTTTGTTTTTATGATGGTTTGACTACTACTTTAAAAAAAAAAAAAAAAAAAAAAAGCTCAGTGCCCGACTGTTCCTCGGTCTCCCGTTTATTTAGCCTTACTGAACTCTTAGATTCTGGAAACGTGCCATGATAAGCAAGAAGCTTAATACAAGTTCAGGACATCACCAGATCTGATATCTGCCATTCGAAGCTTTCCCAGAGCACTCCTCTGGGTGACATGTGACCTCCACCCTGGGCTCTGCCTTGTCTGTTTTCGCTGTTTTGAAAGCTTGGTAACATCAGAACTGTGGCCCCAGCAGACCTCCAGAGGGGGAAAAAAGATGACCTTAGCCAAGGGGAGGTGTAAGAGCTAACCAGATCCCCCCGAGGGGCTGTGAGAGGCGAGGGTTTCCTCCAGAAACACAGGAAAATTTATGTGAGGAATACACAGCTGGGAGAGCCAGGGGCTGACTCCTGCTTACAGACAAATAGCAGGAAGGGACAACAGGGAGAGAAAGGAAGACATTCATTACTGGAGGCGAGAGACCTGGGCGGGTGGCGCAGTAGGGGTGGCTCTGGGAAGAGAGAGGAGATCAAATATGAAGTTTCAGAGTTGCTCCGGGAATCCTGACTTGCTGACACATCTATTTAAATTAGACTGGGATTTTAATACAACACCTTCAATAATTTTGTCGAAGAGAGAGACGCGGTGAGGCATGCATTTTCCTTTCACTCTGGCATCTCTTTTGTGAGCAGTGTTTCAGGGCTGTACTCCTTGAGACGTGTCAGTTGCCTCTGGGACAAACTAGATCTGGTTTTTACTAATTGCCAGCTGTGTGACTTCAGCGAAGAGCCTTGACTTCTCTGGACCCTCACTCAATTGTATAAAAGCACCACGAAGCCTGCTTCCGTCAGTTTTAAGTAGGAATGCTCCTGGCGCAGACTGGAGATGCGGTGCCGAGCGTGAGCCCTGTGGTACCCGCATTAATTAGCGTCTTCCCTTCATCTAATCTTTTTAGACATAAGCAGAGAATACAGCCAAACCTGCAATTAAATGATGGGCCATTTTCTCGTTTGTGAAAATAAAAGACTCAGCCAGATCTAGGCACACATGGAACATATTCCCTGCTTAAGAAGAAAATGGAGACCGGAAACAGGGAGCAGATAAGCCTTTCTTGAAAGGGATTTTTATCGCTTTGGAATGTCACATCATTAGCGTTTGATATTTCATGGCTTCTCAGAAATGGAAAATAAAGAAGAACTCGGGAGTCAGCATCTCACTGACTAAGTGGAGGGGAAAGGGGCTGATTACAGTGGTGGCCTGTCCCTCGGGCCCCAGGGGGTTCTCTTGGGTGCAGCAGGGGGAGGAGGGGTGACCCAAACTCACACTGGGCCGTTAGGGAGATCAGACCCACTCTCCATCTGTGGGGGGTTGGACCCCCTCACTGCTGCTAGAGAACACACAGATGCCGGTTTTAACATGTTTGTGTTTTTTATTTATTAATATTTGTGAATATGGAGGTCAAAGGACAACTTTGCGGAACTGGTTCTCTCTTTGCAACTTTCTGTGGATTCACTAAACTTAGGTCTCCAGGCTCTCCTGAACTGGTGCCTTCACGGGTGGCGGCGGAGGCAGCAGAGCCACCTTGACAATTTCCTTTGTTTACATTTTACCTGATACATAAATCTTGTGCATATTTGTGGGCACAGGGTGACCTTATGAGGTCTGTACCCAACATATAATGATCAAACCAAGGTGTAATTAGCATTTTCAGCAGAGACATTTTCCAGTCCCCCCATGAGACCGCAAGTTAAAAATCCCAGGTTCTGGAACACTGTTCTACTCCGTTAGGTACCGCCAGTCCGTTCCTTGGTGCTATGTCACTCTGCAGGTACTGGGCTTGGTAGAGAGAAACAGGAAGAACAAGGCCCCTCGCGAGACAACAGCTTGGAAAGCCTTGGAATCACAAAACACACCCCTGGGGAAAGCCTAGAACTGACACAGAGGATACTGCGGCTCCTCCCCAGGCAAGGACCCAGCTCCATCTTCCAGGGGGCGTTTTGACCCACAGGGACAAGTGGCCTCACAGCGAGCCTGCCTCCCACACTAAGGTCCGGACCCCAGTCCCCTATGTAAAGGGAGCCCACCGCAAGCGTCTTAATGTGGCCTGACCATTTCCGCCACCGTGACAAGACTGAATTTATGTAACAAGCTCCGCTGCCGTATTTTAGACGTCCTGTTTAGAAACACACAGAGAGAGGGCAAGCGAGAGAATAAATATGGAAATCAATGGGGAAAAAAAAAATCCTGGCTCTTGCACCAGCTTCCTGGGGGAATTTTCCTGTGTGTTCTTTTTGCTTCCACTCAGTGGAATGACTGCTAGTCATTAAGGAAATCTGTGAGGAGCTCACAGTACAGGAACTGTACACCGGGGCTCCCGTCCTCATTTGCATATCCCGGTTTTTGATTGGCAGCTGTACATGAAATGCCATATCAGTTGAAAGTATGTTGTGAGCTGGCACTAATGATCCCATGGCTCCAGGGAAGCCTGCCATATTGTAATTTGGCTATCAGGCATGAAAGAAATAATTCTAAGTGCCAGGAATGCAAGCCTGAATAAATGTTTCACCGCTGCAGGTTGCCAAGGGTGACACTTCCGATTTAGTATAAACGAATGCCCCGTTGCCTTTGGGATACCCGGAGTTTGCATTGTATCTGAGCTGTGTATATAAAACGTTAGTCGAAGAAAATGGCTTCAGTGCGAGCTGGAAAACAGAGACCTGCTCCCAGAAGGCGGTGGAAGGTTTCCGAGAAACCGCTGGTTAGAAGGATTTCGCTACCTTCTGTAATGACAGGCAAACAGGGTTGGCTTTTCCTGTGATGGAGAATAATGGTTATGTTAACTCTGCCTTGCTTTTTTTTTTTTTTTAAATGAAATGCTCTTTTGTAAAGAAAATCACATCTGTTTCCTTTTATATATGAAAGGGATATAAATTCTTTTCTTCTCCCCTCCCTATGTGTGAATAGCCGGTTGATGTTCTTTGGAATTAAATAACTCTTTCTGGGGTCACCCTGATGTCAAAGGCTGGAGCATGGCAGCCACTTCCTCCTCGATGGCTTTTGAATCCACAAGCCTGCCTGGACAGAGAAGGTCTTTTAAAATGGACAGAGGCTGCTTTCTGTTAGATTTTCATTAGGCTCTGGCTACAGATTCCTAGAATATCTGTGCCCCCGCCCCCAACCTTCACCCAGCGTCTCATTTCCATATAAGCCTCCCATGCCTTCCGTTTGAAATGTCAGAAACAGTGGCCTGAAGAGCTGAGGCAGCCACGTTTCCTGCAGCCTATTTGCCCGTCTGGCTCCTCATTTGAGGATCATGTTTAGATAGGGTTGGGCTTCGCTCAGTTCTGTGCCGACTTTCCTGGAAGTCTAATTTTGGTCTTCCTTATTTGGCTGCCTAGATGTCCCTGTCTGGACAAGACAGAACATCAGCCAAAGGAAAACACCACTAGTAGAGGTAAATCAAGGCAGGGCAGGGAACTGTCTAAACTCCCTTTGTCCTCAGTTCTCCACCTAGGGAAAAACTACCCTGATAGTCAGGCTCTGTCTCAGGTAGAAAACATCCTCCTGCCCTGGGCTGGCTAGACTTATGTCTACTTGACATAGAGAGGAGACAGCCTGGACTGAGAAAATGCCTTCCTAACACCAGGCTGTGGGCAAGCCTACAGAGCATTTACCTAATTAGTGATCGAGGGAGGAGTCCAGAGGAAGGTGCCATCCCTGGGCTGGTGGTCCTGGGCTCTAGAAGAAATTGGGCTGAGCAAGCCATGAGGAGCAAGCCAGTAAGCAGCACCCCTTCATGGCCTCTGCACCAGCTCCTGACTCCAGGTTCCTGCCCTACATGAGTTCCTGTCCTGACTTCCTTCACTAATGAACAGCAAAATGGAAGCACAAGCCAAATAAACCCTTTCCTTCCCAATTTACTTTTTGGTCATAACATTTTGTCACAGCAATAGAAAGGCTAACTAAGGCACCCCAAAATCCCTTGGTGCAGCACTTCCCACACACATTTGACCACTGAAGGACTGACAAACTGAAGTCATGACACAACAACTAGATACGGTGGGAATAGCTGGGCGTGGTGGCACATACCTATAACCCCAGAACCAGGGATGCTGGGACTGGAGGATCTGAGATTGATGCCAGCCTGGACCACATAATGGAAGCTGTCTAAAAACAAGCATATGGTGGCATTTCCTGACAAAGAAGCTTAGCATCCCCTGGCAAACTTACTGCCTCTAAAGATGCCAGAAAGACTCGGCGTAAACTAGGCAAGTGTTTAATGAGCATTTACTGTGTGTCTAAGATTGTGTTCTAGGCTGACGCCCTGAGCCCAGAAGACACATGTCTTACATTTCTATTAGTTAAGGAACAATTCTGTAAGCACAAGTAAGGCTGACTGAGGGTGGGCTTATCCCACTTGGTGCTCATTCGCTTCAATGAAACACCATGCCCTCCTGGGCATTAAGATATAAAAATAAATGGGTGACATATGTCAGTAATCCTAGCATTTTTGAGGCGACTTCCAGGTCAGGCTGGACCCCACCTCGAAACAGGTAAATCAGTAAAACAAATAGTGATAAGGAAAGTTCTGGCTGCAACTATCAAAGCTCAATGGAAAACACACATTAAATGTATATACAACCAACAAGAACAATAATAACAACACCATCAACAACAATAACAACAACAACAAAACCAAGACCACTACCACGACCTAGTCCACAGAAGTGACACAGGCATTAAGGGATCAATCATAAGGCCAACATCAGAGACCAAGGCAGTCACAGGAGAAAAGCCAATTACAAAAACATAGAAACACAGGGTGTGGTTGCTAACATCTTTAATCCCAGCACTCAGTAGGTGGAGGCAGGTGAATATCCGTGAGTTCAAAGCCAGCCTAGTCTACATGGTGAGTTCCAGGACAGCCAAGGCTACACAGAGAAACCCTGTCTCAAAACAAACAAGAAAGCAAACGGAAAAACGTCTCTGGAAAATTCTAAGAACAACAGATTTAGATTTAAAGTCACTCCAGGACTGATGGAGCACCCCTTAATCCCAGCACACTGGAGGAAAGGCCAACAGGTCTCTGTGAGTTTGAAGCCAACTTGGTCTACAGAGTGAATTAATTCTAGGACAGCCAGGGCTACATAGAGAGACCCTACCATAAATGAATGGATGCATGGATGGATGGATGGACAGACAGACAGACAAAGTTAGGCTGTGTGAAGGGAAGCTGGAGACTGATGTGACTCTGGTTACAAGAAGCTGGTTTCCCATGCATAATGCCCTGGGTTCAGTCCCCAATCCAGTGCAAAAAAAAAAAAAAAAAAAAAAGGTTAACCCAGCAGAAGAGTTTAAAATGTGTGCCCAAGAGAGGCCCTGTTTAGATGTTTCNAGACAGACAGACAAAGTTAGGCTGTGTGAAGGGAAGCTGGAGACTGATGTGACTCTGGTTACAAGAAGCTGGTTTCCCATGCATAATGCCCTGGGATCAAGCCCCAATCCAGTGAAAAAAGAAAAACAAAAAAAAAAAAAAAAAAAAATGTGGGTTTACTGTGTGCCCAAGAGAGGCCCTGTTTAGATGTTTCTAGAACATCACCTAGTTTAAGTCTTTCCATGGTCAGTTATCCCATTTGTATTATGTAGATGTCATTAAGGCAGATGCAGTGAACTTCGCAGAGAGCCGGTATGTGGAGTCTGACCATGACCTCCACTGTCCCTGGATGTTCTTTAAAGGCGAGGGCTAGCGTTCCAAGGCCAGGGTTGGTAGGTACAGGTGCCCCACCTGCTTCTCTGTGACGGAGCTCAGTACTTCTCAAGCATTAGCATAAAAGCGATCGGACAGTGAAGTCTACAGTCGCTCATGATGAAGGGAGAGAGGGCTGAGGGCCTTCCAAACGGCGCTTTTGTGGTGTAGGCTTTTTATAGACTGTTTCCATTTGGTCACGACTTTTGATCCCAGTTCCTCTGTGGCTCCATCTACTGAGAATGTGATGAGAGCCCTAGNTCCACGTCACCATGGAGCGCTTCCCAGAGGTGGTGATTTTCTGTAAATTGAGTGAACTAAGCCAAAACAAAACAAACAAAACCAACCACTCCGGGTGTTTGGAGAAGAAACTGCTGGTACACCTTACCTTGGGCTGGCACACCTTACCTTGGGCTGAGAGAGTTGGAGCAGAGATATAGGCGGAGCAGGGAGGTAGATGGTGGCCACACTGCTGATTGTAATTTATTGGTTTGGCTAATTACTGCTTTCAGCATGTATAAATGTAAGTTTATTTGTGTTTTAGTGTGTGTGTGTGTGTGTGTGTGTGTGTGTGTGTGTGTGTGTATGAATACATGCTCGTGTTTGTGTGCATGTGTAGTTATCCACAGGTGAATGCATGTGCATATGGAGGTCAGAGGTCAACATAGGGTTTTTTTTTTTATCTTCTTTCATGTCCCAATTTTTTTAAACTTTTTAAAAGATTTATTTACTTATTTTATGTATATGACTACACACTGTAGCTGTACAGATAGTCATGAGCCTTTATCTGGTTGTTGGGCACTGAATTTAGGTCCTCTGCTTGCTCCAGTTGGCCCTGTTCACTCAGTCCCTGCTTGTTCTGTCCCTGCTAGCTCTCATTTATTATTATAAATAAGTACACTGTAGCTGTCTTCAGACACACCAGAAGAGGGCGTCAGATCTCATTATGGGTGGATATGAGCCACCATGAGGTTGCTGGGATTTGAACTCGGGACCTTCAGAAGAGCAGTCAGTTACCCGCTGAGCCATCTTACCAGCCTGTCCCAATTTTTTATAGGTTCTTACTATGTAGTTGGCTAGCCTGGAACTCATTGTGTAGACCAGGCTGGCTTCCAACAAAAAGACATCTACCTGCAACTGTGCCTGTTTCTTGGATGCTAGGCTAAAGGAATGTGCCAGCACACCCAGTCAACCTTTAATTTTTTTAAACAGGATCTCTCACTGGACCTGGAAGTTACTGACTGAGCTAGACTGGCTAGCCAGAGAGTACTTGGCATCCTCCTGTCTCAACTTCCTCATGCTGGGATTGCAGGCATTTGCAGTCACGTGGGTGCTGGGGAACTGAACTCGGGTCTCATGCATGCGCAGCAAACACTTTACCAAGTCAAAGTGTCCAGCCTGTGGTTTTTAGCTTAGACTGGGTTGACACCAGCAAGGCACATTCATTGTCACAGTTAAGGAGGAGGCTGGACTGGCATCTCAAGCAAAAGTCAGGTCCAAGGCTGAAAGCTCTCTCCTGCTAAGAGCAAGCCCCCAGGACAGAATGATCTAGCCTGAGCTGAGAACAGCAGTGACGATGGCTACTTTGTTTCTCACTGTTGGGGTGTCCAGCGAGTAAATGAAAAGGTCGCTGGGACTCCATGTGTCAGTAGGCGGCTGTCTCTGGACAAATGTTTACTTCCAGCTCCGTCCCTTTTGAGCAGGTGGGGGCGGGGGAGAAAGCAGCTTTAGAGAGAAATATTAACCTCGCAAATGTACACATTTTCAATTCCCGTCACAGTGACAGGCTACAACTTGTAATCAGTATAAAATGATTTTCCGGGAGAGTAAATGCTTATTTTCGCTGTCTTGATGCTGGAACTGGATTACTTGGTATTAATCCCAGGGTGACACAGTCACATTTGGAAGCCGTGAGATTTGTTCGGATGTCTTATGGGGCCAGGGGCAGCCTTCATTTCACGTCCTTGATCTTGGAGAATTTGAATAATAGAACAGCTTTTCTGTGTACACAGGGAGTTTCAGGAGGAAGTTGTCGACTCAAGATGCATTCTAAGAGCCCCGGGAAAATGGGCAGTGGCAGAAAGGAGAGGGGTGGCTATCACCATGTCGGCACCCACCCTGAAAGCCCAAGCAAGCACCTTAGGCATCAACAGTGTGTCTGCTCCTCTGTACAAGAGAGAAAGTCTGCAGCCATTCGCTACAATGTACCTTATACTGTCTCCCTCAGGTACCCACTCCACACACTTCGGCTTGGGATATCTGTCGGATAAAATTCTGTCAGAATCATCCCTGACCCTAGATTTCAGCTACAGCAGAAGCCGGTGACCTTTTTCTATAAAGGGCCCCATGGTAATATCTTCGGCTTTGCAAGCCTATATGGTTTCCATGGTAACTACCAAGCTTCCAGGTAGCAGGAAAACAGCCATAGACAATAAGTAAATGAGCCAGCAGTGCCGTGCTGCAATAAAACTTTATTTTTCAAAAATGGGTGGTGGAGCAGGGCCTGGTGGCGTGCACCTTTAATCGCAGCACTCAGGAGGCAGAGGCAGGTGATCTAAGTGAGTTTGAGGCCAGCCTGGTCTATGAAACCAATTGGTTCCAGGACAGCCAAGACTATCCAGAGCAACTCTGTCTATGAATGAATGAATGAATGAATGAATGAATGAATGAATGAATGAGAGAGAGAGAGAGAGAGAGAGAGACAGAGACAGAGAGAGAGACAGAGACAGAGAGACAGAGAGACAGAGAGAGAAAGGAAGATTTTAAAAAGTGGACAGCAGAAGTAGAATGCCCTAGGGACTTCATCACTGTGTTACTGATCAACAGTAATGGGTACACTGAATATTTAAGCAACACTATTAAAATAGTAAGATAAGTATTTTATGGTTGTTTTTTTTTCTTTTTATTTGTTTTGCGTGTATGGGTGTTTTACCTTCATGTGTGTCTGTGTACCATGTGCCTAAGGTGCCCATGAAGGTCAAGAGTGTGTTGGATCCCCTGGGATTGGAGTTACAGGTGGTTGTGGGTCACCACAAAGTTGCTGGAAATTGAACCTGGGTCTTCTGGGTAAGCAGCCAGTGTTCTTAACCGCCGAGTCATCCCTCCAGCCTCTAGGTAATTATTATATTTTATCCAGAATCTTGTCTTAATGCATCTAAGTCACACAAACACAGATAGATAGATAGATAGATAGATAGATAGATAGATAGATAGATAGATAGATAGATAGATAGATATAGATATAGATATAGATATTTATATACAGATTATATATATATATACACATATATACATATATATATGCACGAAGATGTTCGTTGTAGTACTAAAGATAATTTGACCCTTGGCATATATTCTGGAGGGAACTGAGAGGTGAGTAGGGGACGTTCATTGCTGTTCACAGCCTTCGGTGAGTCTTCTCGGTCCTAAGAGAAGGTTCTGAAGTAGGGTGGACCTATTTCAGTGGCCACTACTAGGGTTGTCTCTCGTCCATTCCATGGGGGTGAGGTGGGCAAGGTGGGTGAGTTAGTCTAACTGACAAAAGGGAAAGTATGGGTGTTGTGTGAGTAACGAGCCCACTCTCTCGTCCTTTGCGGGTGTACATTTTGAGGGTCTGGTGTTGAAACCATGGCCTTGCACGTGTGAGACAGGTGTCCACCAGGCGTCCACCATGGAGGGGCAGCTGTAGTAAGGTGAATGTGTCTCAGGACTGTTTTTTTGTTGTTGTTGTTTTTCGTTTTTTTGTTTTTTGTTTTTGGAGATTTTTATACAACAGCAGTGGTATTTACATCATTTCCACATATCCCTCTTCCCTGTAACTCCACCCATGTCCTCCTGCTTCCTCTCAAACTCGTGAGCTCTTCTCCTGAAAAGTGTGTGTGTGTGTGTGTGTGTGTGTGTGNGTGTGTGTGTGTGTGTGTGTGTGTGTGTGTGTGTGTGTGTGTGTGTGTGTGGTGTGAGTGATTACTGAGTCCACTTAGTGTTGCTCCCATGTGTTTATGTTCAGGGCTCACAACTTGGGATTGGATAACCTATGAGAGCAGAGGGCTCCTCCCTGGAGAAGCCTGAGCCTCTCTCTCAGAGGACAGAGACTGCCTGTAGGGCCTCTAGGGATAAGGCCTCTGTGAGACTCTGTGCTGGCGCGTGAGCTGTGGTCTTGTTGAGATTTCCAGGAGACACGCCCTCACAGCAGACGCCCTGGCCCTGATTCCCACAGTCTTTCCTCCCTGTCTTCCGAGATGCCTGAGCCTTAGGTAGGAGTCATGTTGTAGGTGTGTCAGTTGTGGTTAGCTCTTCTCTGTTTCAAGCAGTTGTAGCTTTCAGAATAGTTTAGGATTCCTGGGACTGATGTCTCTGGAGGATGCTTGGAGCAAAGGGAAAAGAAGCAAGCAGCATTCTTGGGGAAAATGACAATATCCCGGCATCTCATATTCTCATGGGTTCTGCTACTTTAACATTGTATTATCAAAACTTAAAATAGGTTTACACACACACACACACACACACACACACACACACGTAAGTGCTTCAGGCTACAACATCTTCTGTCCCTGCAACAGCTCAATTCACTAATTCACCAGACATATGCTGAAAGTCTGTCTGCCCTATGCTGGCACTCTTCTAGACTCTGGGGATGTGGCAATGAACTAGACCCTTGCTCTAGCTGCCCTTGAAGCTTGTGGTTTAGGTCAAACTAAAAGGCTTAACCCCAGCCTGGGTGTGTCTGTTTGCTTGTCCTGTGACCTTAAAAGCTCCATTTCCTTCTCTTGGCCTTACTCACTCATGACAGGATTGGGGGACAGGGGTTATTTGTCTGTTTGTTTGTTATTTGTTTTTGTTTGTTTGCTATTGGGCATCAAAGAAGACCAAACAGATATTACTGGCATCTGGGGCAGGGTACTTCTTTGTTGCCGAAAGCTATCCTGTGCCCTGTAGAGTGTGTAGTAGCAGCACTGTGGGATGACACCAATACTCCCAGATGCCACTAGCACTTTGTCACCCATCCTGGGAATAACAACCAAAAACCATTCCCAGACAGGACCAGGTATACTCTGGGGTGTGGGGAGGGAAGACTGACTCTCACAGGGCTGCAACCAGTGGCCAGAGCTGACTCACACAAAACCATTTCCTACCTTGGGGACAGGGGCTTGTTCAGATGTCTCCATAAACACATTCTCCTTCATCCCATCAGTTAGGAAAAGAGAGTCCATTTGTATCTTCTAATGGAACCATGGAATGAAGATAAAGAAGCAGAGATGCTGAGAGATTTTTAACCTTCCCAGCTTGCACCATTCCTAGCTTCCAGGCTGAATCACTGGTTCAAGGCACTTGAGGATAGCGTGTCCTTCCGCTCTGTGCTCTGAGTATATACCCCACAGGTGACTTTTCCTGGAAAATCCATGGTTTCCTGGCAGTCAGTCCGCCAAGTGTCTGGTGGGGTGGGCGTATCATGAATCTTCCCTCTCCCAGGCAATGTCCCGGGCTGTGTCTCAGTTTCTACTTTTAACCTTCCCTGAGTGAGGAGGTAGTAGCCCTTTAAATAAGAAGTGGATGGGTTGTCATTATTTGTCCAGATGGAGGAAAGGCCTCATGGGTGACCTGCCTTCAGGATGCTACTGGAGACCGGTCTCAAGTATGTATGTGTAGGAGGCTCTGGGATACTCATTTATAAATCCTAAAACAAGCAGAGACTCAATAGGACGGGACAGTGTAGACCAGGGTTTGACACTCAGGGGGAATGCATGGCCAGTATAAAAAGAAACTTGTAAGCCGTTCTGTGTTCACTGCAGCCTCCTTCAAAATGCCAAAGCGATGCACGCCTACTCGTTAAAACCACTCCTCAGGCATCCTCAGTCCCACCCCACCCCACACGAAGTACCAGCTGTCCCGGACATGACAGTTCACCCCAAAAATGTTCCCAAGTCCGTCCAAGCCCAGCCTCCCATGGCTCTGCTTCCTCTTCTCTTCTTCCCGTTCATCTCCCTCTGCGCCTTCCTGGGATGTGGGGGAACAGACCGCTGGCTCTTTTTCATAATCCTCTTGCCCGTTTCCCCGAAGGGCCTGGGAGCCTCGCTGGGATGGGCAGAGATGTCTGGAGCACACTGGAACAATGGGGAAGGGGCAAAGTGAGGGTTGTTCGTTTGGAAAGAGTAAATAGATGCCGCCAGCAAGAGGAAGAGGAAGGACGTCTCACGTGTAGTCAGATGGGTGTAAAACGTGTGAGAAAGTCCGTGGGAAATTTCGCAGCAGGACAGCAAAACACAGTGGTACACACGCCGTCTCTGGCTAAGGGAAGTGTGACTCTGAGGTAGAATTTGATACATTGGTACCAGGACCTGTGAAGTCAGAGGTGATGATGGGGGCAGCAGAAAGCTCAAGGTGTCTGCAGAAGTCGAGAAAGCCACTATGCCGGACAGGACTGAGTGTGCCCAGAAAGCCCAGACTCATCTCTGCACAGAGGCCTCTGGAGCACATTTCCTGTCACGGGCATTCTGTGACACATTTCCAAATGAAAAAGTCATTCCCTATTGAGCTAGCCAAGGATCTTGAATAAATAATGTAGAGATTATTAAGACATTTTCCAGAGGACCCCAGCATTTCCTGTCTTGACAATGAGGATGGATTTGACATCAGCTGGATCAGGAGGTTACAAATAAAAGCTGTGACTCGAGCCAGACTTCCTTCCAAGTGTTTCCCAATAATCTGAGATTGGGATGCAAGGCCAGTACTTGTAATCAATCTCTATAAAACATGGCAAAACATCTTCCATTAAGTAGTGAGCCTGGCCATGTGGACACACCACTGGCTAATTACTGCCCTGGGTGAGCGATCAGGCGGGAAAACTGATGTGAACTCTGACCTCGTTGTTTCAGCAGTCAAATCTTAAAAGAAGAGGCGATGAACAAAAGAAGATCTGATGGCCTAGATGATTTGAGACTGAAGAGATGTGTGTGTGTGTATGTGTGTATGAGTGTGTATGAGTATATATACATGTGGTGTGTGCATCTGTGTACACATATGTGCATGTGTGTACATGCCTGTGTGAATGTGTACATGTGTTTCATGAGTATATGCATGTGTGTACATGTGGTGTGTGCACATGTGTACATGCCTGTGTATATGTGTACATGTGTTTCATGAGTATATGCATGTGTGTACATGTGGTGTGTGCACATGTGTACATGCCTGTGTATATGTGTACATGTGTTTCATGAGTATATGCATGTATGTATGTGTGTGTGTATGTGTTGGGAGGTAGTAATGATCTTAGAAGGAATCATACAAAAAATATTAGTGCAAGGTATTATTCTTCACATTTACTACCTAATTTATTCCTGACAATGATCTAGAAGGGGTAAGGTAGGCATTCCCTTTATGCAAATGACGTACGTAAAGAGGTACAAGTTAATTGTCTCACCAGAGATCAGTGCATATTAGTTACTTCTAATTAGTTACTTCTATTGTGATGACAAAGCGCCCTGACAAAGGCAGCTTAAGGGAGAAACTATTTATTTTGGCTCACAGTTTCAGGGGGATCGAGTCCACCATGAAAAGGAAGACATGCCAACAGGCAGGGGGAAGTCACAGTAGCAGGAGCAGGAAGTGGGACCCAGCTATAAGCCTCAAGGCCCGCCCACAGTAACAGACTTCCTCCAGCAAGGCTCTACCTCCTCTAGGTTCTATAAGCTCTCTCAGGCTGTGACACCAGTTGGGGTCCACGCTTTAAACACACGGGCCTATGGAGGACATTTGCCACTCGAGCAAGCCACAGCAGCAAAAGCCTGTCTTTCCTAAGGAACAGCCAAGGACAGAGCTGAAGTCAAAATGCTAAACTCTTCTGCAAACCTGACCATGACAGAAGTGGAAATGCAGTTGGTTTGCCCTGCTCACCAAGGCAGGTGGGTTTTTCCTGGTGTAAGGGGGCTAAAGCCAGAGCGCGAACTGCTTCCCCTCCAAGCACGTAAGCATCAGTTTGCTCATCTGCACCGTGGGCATCACAAACTTGCTTCCTAAAGGGCAGACTGCCTGCAGAGGTTCCTCAGGTGTTGGGCAACGGGGGTAGACGGGTGGAGGAGGACTTGCCGCAGGAGTGTATGGGGCGGGGTTGGGGAGCACTAGCAACAGGGGTGCATTCCTTTCCTTTCTCGTCACTGTGACAGAACACTGGGCTGGACCCATTAGAAGGTTGATTTGGGTTCATGGTTTGGGGGCTTTTATTCTGTCATGGTTGGAAGGGGTGGCTGAGCCGCCCCACCATGTTGGGGGGGGCTGGGGATGAGGGGGGGAGAGCCTAGAGGAAGTACTCAGTAGAGGTCTTTGTATAGCAACCAGACAAGATAGCAGCGGAAGCTAGACCAAAAGCAGGACTAGAATATTACCTTCAAAGGTTCAAAGGTCTGCCCGCCCTTCATGTTCAAGTCCACCAGCTTGTCACAGTCCCGTGAGCTGGGGACCAGGTGTCCAGATATGGAGCCTATGGTATCTGAGATCTGAACCCATGACAGGAAGTATCTGTAGTCCCAGAAAAAAAAAATCCCCTATGCATTTCATCCATACGCAAGTTGGATTCTTCCCTAATTATTAATTTTTTCATATGTAAAATGTTCCAATATCATGAGGTTCTGGTGCAGAGAAACATGATGCATTCAAGCTGTGCACTGGGCACGGTCTCTCGCTCACAGTGAGGGCTCGAAAAATGTTAAATAAGAATAAAGAAATTGCAGCTTCCGCCTGCATTCTGCTGTGCTTAATTACAAGTTTGCAATACCTGTCTGATACTCCAGAGCACTCCAGCTAGTAAGAAATAAAATTAATAATTAATGACGGAACTTTAACCTAATAACGTGGCCACTCCCAAGGTTTAGCATATTCCAGGAGAAGGCTAATGGCATGCCCGCCATTGTTCACGATGGGAGCGGAACTGCAAGGCTTCATGCATAATGGATCAGAGTCCCTGCTAACAGCAGAATCACGCACAATAATTTAAACTTGTTTGTATGGAAATAAAGGGCGCGTCTTTGAAGTGCGTCCTAATGAGATGCCGCTTGATCTTCGGTGTGTCCTGGGAGAGAGAGTTCAGTTTTTCCCCCAGCGTCAGGCACATGTTGGTGCATGTAAGAAAGAAAGGGCTGACTTAAATTATGAATGGCCCTCCTTGTCTTTGTGGTGGCAGGTGAGGAAGGCGGGTGCTCATCCGGGAGGGAGGGGGCAAGAGGTGGGGCAGGAGCAGCTGGAAGATAACTGTGGGTCTCCAAGGTGGCTTCTGCTTGAGAGACTTGATGGAAACCCCAGAGCTGGAGCCAATGAGGGCAGGAAAAGAACAGTGTCACTGAGCATCTAAGGCGAAATGTGCTGGTGGCCCTCTCTGAAGGGAGGGGAGCACGGGGCTTGGAGAGTGCTGAGGTCCTTGGCTTTTCGGTTCTGCACACACACACATACACACACACACATACACACACACACACACACACACGTTCAACAGGTACACGTGCAGACACACTTCACACGTGCACACACAGAAAGACAACAGGAACACATGCACACACACACATGCAAGAACACACACACATGTACACACACTCACACTCAAACACACACAGAGTCAACAAGTACACATGCATACATACTTCACACATGCACACATACATGTAC
>NC_034592.1:152323125-152339161 GCF_900095145.1 Mus pahari
GGTGGTGGTGGTGGTGGTGGTGATGGTGGTGATGGTGGTGATGGTGGTGGTGGTGGTGGTGGTGGTGGTGGTGGTGGTGGTGTTTCAATCAATGTTTGGCCAGAGTGGTAGCACAGGCCTACAATCCCAGCACTCGGTAGGCTCAGGCAGGAGAATCCCAAGTTCAAGACCATGCTGCCTTAGAGAGAGGGTGGAACAGCCTGGACTGTAGAAAGAGACCTTAGCTCCAAGAAAAAATAAGTGTATAAAACCAATGCTTGTAGAAAAAGCCATGAAAGAGGTGTCCCGTGTCAAGCAAGAGACAAGAACATGACAGTGACAGTACTGTGGAGTGCTGAGCACAAGCTGAGTTAACACTGTGGCATGCTGCCTGCACGGTCCACGCCGGCTTGCTTTTCTCCCTACCTCTTGTTCTGAGGGCTCTTGAGTCGGACCCTTGGGGTTCAGGTAACTGTGGCTAGCCTCTGAGAGCAGGTGTGTGCCCGATTCCTGTGATGGCTGGCAACACAGCCAAAGTGGTGGAGGTCATGTGTTGACATCTCTGCATGGGGCACTAGTCTCAGACATCCTGACATTACCAGTCTAGACAAATCTCTCACAGGCATACCCAAAGGTTTGCCTCCTGGGTGAGTCTAGATTCTGTCAATCTTACAATCGATATCAACCATGACATCAGTGCTAGAAGCCTAAGCACAGAAGAGCAAGCAGGGTGCTGTCCCCAGCCTGCCCCATCCACCACCGCTGTCACAGAGACTCACCGAGTCTGTCCTCCAGACAAAGCTCTGTGTCACTGCACTTAGTTCAACCAAGTATTCTGGGCTGGTGAGATGGCCTAGGGGGTAAAGGAGCTTGCCACTAAGCCTGAGGACCTAAGTTCGATCCCTGGGGACCCACAAGATGAAAGTAGAGAGGTTTGCCTCTGACTTCTATATATACATGCTGTGGCATGCGTGAACACACACACAAAACAAACTAAGAGTTTCTTTCACACCGCACCCAACCAGCAAAGCTCATTCTAGTGTGGTTGATTCCTTCTGCTGAATGAAGAGGCGTCCCTTCCTGTTGTGATGACTGACCCCAGCCCTGAGCCAAAAACATAAAATTAAATAAAATAAACAGATCCCCCGAGGAGTCTTTGAGGAAAAGGCAATTTTTTTAATAATCAAAATCTGTGTGCATTTCACTTCATCATTATGTGAAGACGTGGGAAGAGCTCAATTTTTATAGTCACGGGGCCGGGTCTCCGGACAGAGGAAAGCCCATCCCTTCCCTTAATCTCTCCATGACATTATGGCTATCCAGTTGCAAGTTCATGCTAGCCACACCAGCATCTTATGAACAGCCTTTTTGTTCCATTTCTTGAAGAGCAGGACTGGAATTTCTTTGTATTCTACACGAATGGGGAAAGCCTACAGGGCAGAGTCCCACTGCAGATGCCTTCACGGGGAACTTCATCCCGATCCCACCCGTAACAGCGTTGGCCTCAGCTTCACCTATGAGCTCTTTGGCTGGGAGCTTAGGTTTCATGCCAATTAACATGTTAATGACATATATCATTTAAAGAACCCATCATAACTTTTACCACATCGTGTTACATCTATTTCCTTGTAATTAAATCAGAATTACAGGGTGTAATTACTTTTCTTTCTCTGAATACCCGTTCCTTTTAGACATTTAAATTCAAGTGCAGGCACTAAAAGACACTTGAAACCAAAAAACCTAACAAAAATATTATCAATTAATGAACGCGCTGGGTTTCTCCACTGCTCTGGTTTCTTTTGAACACATTCCTTTCTCCCCGCGTTCTTTATATGACACAGAATGATTGGCCATATCTAGTCAAACATTCTGTCAACCCTCTTAAGTCCTCGGGGCCCTAGTCTCCATTAGCATGCAATGTTCTCACGTGTAAATATAATTACATGTAATTATTAGCGGAAAAGGATCAGATAGGGTTTATTAAGGAAATATCTTGTAATTATGAAAACCCAAGACTTCTCTTCACATGTCAACTCCGCCGAGGATTGGCGTCTGTGAGATCCACCCACAAAATAATTACACACTTTGATTTCACCTTGGGAAATCAATGGTAAGAAGGCAGGATCATTGCAGGAATGCTTCCTTGTTTAAAAGGCTTGAGAACAAACAAACAAGCAAGCAAATAAGTAATCCGGCTGGCCAGGGGAACTCCGTAACGCACGCCTGTGACCTAAGACAATGCTTTGATTACCAATGCTTTCTACACTTTTTCTTTTACTTCTTTTTAAGATTTACTTTTGATGGTGTGTGTGTGTGTGTGTGTGTGTGTGTGTGTGTGTGTGTGTGTGTGTGTTTGTGCGCGCGCGCGCGCATGAATATGCACGCTAAAGGGAATGCCCTGGGGGGGAGGGAGAGGGCATTCTGAATTCCCTGGCCATCCGGTGCAGCCACTGGGAACAGAACTGCCTCCAGGGCTCTGTAAAAGCAGTGAGCTGCTCTTCACTACTGAGCCATCTCTCTGGACCACCTTTTGCAACATTTCTAACTTGGTCTCTCATTGAGTCTCTAGTGTGCCATTTGGCAGGTAGGCTAGCTCACCAGTAAGTCCCAGCCATCCTTCTGTCTCTGTGACTGCCTCGGGGCTAAGGTTTCGAGCACATGTGGCCATGCCTTGCTTTTACAAGGGTTCTGGATGGGGGAAGGGGATCAAAACTCAAGTTCAGGTCCTCACATTTGTATGGTAGGCACTATCTTCACTGAGGTGTCTCCCAGCTTGAACTTCATTAGACCGCCGACTAATACCTAAGAGCACACGAGGAAGCTGCAGGCATGTGTAGCTTCTATGACCATCTTGTCGGAATACAGGAAGCCACGCCACAGGCTGGCATGTTGTTTGAGGGACATTGTATGGGAACACAGGAGGGCAGCAACTTCTTTGCTATCGGGAAGGTCTGCAATACTTAGGTCATGTGACTCGCTCCTTTGTAAATCTTCATTGCAGTCCTAGAATGGTGGGTTGTTATTTAGTCTTTGGCTGTAAGTAACATGGGCAAGGTCCTTGTCACCAAAATGCTAACATCCTAAAGACACAGAGCAGACTGAAAACTAGAAAACGGTGGAATTAATAATACCAGGACCGCTAGCAATGAATCAAAGGGGACGACGACGAGACAGTAAAGGGCAGTGAAGCGAAGTGGGTGGGTCCTGACATGGTAGTCAGTAAGGAAGGTACCTCTGAGGTACTTGACCCAACTGAGGAGAAAGACTGAAGGGCGGTCAGAGAGGCTAGAATACCAAGTGTCAGGACACTGAGAGGAACAAGGAGGGCCTGGTGAGAGAACAAAGAGGAGGCAGACATGGTTAGAAGGAAGATAGCTGAAGAGAGAGGGCTCTGTGGAGCTGGAACCTCCGCCTGCACCGGCCGGAGCTTTGTTTTATGAGCAGCAGGAAGCAAATGTAGGCTTCTAAGAAAGCAGATAGTGACGCGGGGGGGGGGGTGGCGCACACCCTTAATCCCAGCACTTGGGAGGCAGAGGCAGGTGGATCTCTGTGAGTTTGAGGCCAGCCTGGTCTACACAGTGAACTTCAGGACAGTCAGAGCTACATAATGAAACTTTTGCCTCAAGGGGGTTTGGGGAAAGGCAGGTAGCATTATTGGGATGAACCTTGGATAGTCTCCAGTATGGAAGGGGGAGTTGGAGGGTTCAAGAGCAGACAGACATTGGTAGGCAAGTGAGAGTGCAAGCTTGACAGGAGGAAGTTCCAGAAGAGAGACAGCACCCATGCCGGCCTGCAGGAAGGCAGGGACTCTTCCCTAGGCTAGGGTAGCTTGCCAGAAGCCTCATGCCTGTCTGACCATTGGGTTGCACAAATGATTGCATTTATGAGCACAAAAGTGAACCAATCATAGAACATTCAGCCCCTTGGGACCCTAAATAAGAGAGAAAGATACACAACCTGATTCTCACATAATCACAAGGTAGTGTCTTGGAAACAAGTGAAATGGGGGGGGAGCTATTTTGTATGCCGAGAGTGGGGCACAGGGAGCCGTGGCATCTGAACAGCACCATAAGTGGTGTCATACGGTGATCCCAAACACCAGCTGGCCTCCCCTATTCCCAAGCCCAACATGTTTGCCCCCTTTTTCACTCAACATCAGTTCCATACACAGCAACAGGAAGCAGGGAGGTCTTGGTTAACCCTCACACAAGACACACAAAGGAAGATGGGAGCTTTCACACCACGATTCACACTTCTGTGGACGTTTCTGTGGACTGCCGTGATGAAACACCATGACCAAAGCAACTCAGAGGGAAAGGTGGGAGTTGTGGTTTGGGTTTTGGTTTGGTTGGTTTGGTTTTGGTTTTGGTTGACTGGTTGGGTTTTTGGTTTCATTTTTTGTTGTTGTTGTTGTGGCTTGTTTTGTTTTGTTGTTTAGTTTGTTTGCTTACACTTCCATATCACTGTTCATCATAAAAGAAGTCAGGACAGGAACCCAAACAGGGAAGGAACCTGAAAGCACGAACCTGATGCAGAGGCCATGGAGGGATGCTGCGGAGGGATGCTGCGGAGGGATGCTGCGGAGGGATGCTGCGGAGGGATGCTGCGGAGGGATGCTGTGGAGGGATGCTGCGGAGGGATGCTGCGGAGGGATGCTGCGGAGGGATGCTGCTCTTTGCTTTGCTCATCACAGCCTGTCCTCCCTTATCATCACTAACTTAAAAAATGCCCCGAAGGCTTGCCTGCCACCTGATCTTATAGAGGCATTTCCTCAACTGAAGCTCCCTCCTCAATGATGACTATAAGGTATAGAGTTGATATAAAACTAGCCAATTCAGTGGGTTTATCCTCGGTAACTCTGCCCTAAGGTGGACCATGGAGAAGTTCTCTGCCCTGCCATGTCTGATGGTAGATCATAATACCCCAGTTTCAAGAGAGGTTTTATCCCATCCCTGGGAAGAAGAGATGCTCTTCGAGGAAGCCAAGAAGGGTCTGGAGAGGCCTTATGGGGTTCCCCCTCCCATATGTCAAGGTTAGAGATCAAGCTCTTGACAGTCCCGTGTTAACACAGATGTCCATGCTTTGGTCATGCCGATGCAGTGAAGTCGCCAGAAGAACCCAGGATAACAAGCAGGATAACAGTGGTTTCTGAACCCCTGAACATGAGGTGGTTCCTGGACAGGATTGTGTTCAGAAGACAACAGAATCTCCATATCCCTTCTCTAGACCAGCCAGTCTTTAGCCAAACTAGCAGATTCCAAACCAGTGACAGACCCTGCCTCACAAAAAGAAAGAAAGTGAACAGTGGGCATCACCTGAGGAATGATGCCTAAGATGGTTCTCTGCGTGTGCGCACACACACTATTCTCAGCCTTTTGTAAAGCAGGCTGAAGGGCAAAATTGGTCATCCCATTTAAAAGGGTTGTTGACAAATACCAGGTAGTGTGTTATGGTTTGTTTTGTTTTGTTTTGTTTTGTTTTGTTTTGTTTTGTTTTTTGAGACAAGGTCTTCTTTAACTGAAGCTGGTCTTAAACTCTAATATCCCTGCTTCCTCCTTCCAAGTGCTGGGATCACAGGCCTGGGCCATCACACCTGGCTCCTCTAAGATCCTGGACCAGCTCAGCCTCTCAGGGTCCCAGTGTCTCCTTGGGAAGAAGGCATAGTTGCATCCAGCCATGCCTGGGTCCTCCCTCTACCTCCAGGTGCTCAGTTCACCAAATGCAGGTCTCCCACCGAGACCCTGTCCCTTCTCATTCACTAGGCCTGAAATCTAAACTCATTAGGGGAGGAGACTGCCTGCCCAGCCTGATGTCCCCAGTCTTCAGTCCAGAGCCAAGCAGGTACTCAAGCCGCATTAGCGGAGGGAAGAAATCAAAAAGTGTTTGAAAGGCACAGCGTCCCTTCGTGAAGCTCTGCAGCCTGATCCCGCTAATGCTATGACAAGATAAAACCATTACTTACCAGAAGGATGAATAATTAACCATTTCTCAAAACCTAGAGGGATGGGCAACAAGAAAGAACTTGCACTAGCAGGCCCCTGTGAATGATAGGTTTAAATGGCTTCTTGAGATCCAGAGCCCATAACCCCTGCTGTAAAGCCTGTCCATTGATTTCCAAATGAGTTGAAACCATTTCCTGACAGTTTGGGGGAAAGGGGCCAAAACAATAGGCTTCCAGTCTATCTTCAACATTTTACAGTGGGGAGCTGGCCTTGTTTGAAACCCAACCTGCCACTGCCATTACTACTGAGATGGGACACTTTGATCCAAATGGAATCTGACTGCCCATGCAATCCAAAGCTAAGCAGCTTCCCTGTGCACCCTTCAGCATGGATCTCGTCCGAGCAGGCTGATGGGAGTCTGAGAGGAGCAGAGTGTGCTCCCCCCCCCCACCCTTGATGGCGCGAGGCACAGCTGGCATCCTGCACCGCTTCTCTGTTCTGAGTGGCTGCAGAGCCAGCACCCTGAGTCTGCCCATCTTCTTCGGGCGGTCACTGGTTCCCTCTCTCTCCCTATTAGCCTAGGCCATGATTGGGATGATTTAGGATTTACGCCACTTGATCATCTGTACACTTACGACAAATAAAACATTTTAATATGAGCAATCACTGCCTGTTGACTGTATCATATTGCGGGAGCTGAATGAATGCCAAATGTGATCACAGAAGGGGGGACAGAAACCCTGGAATAATGACACTAATAGAGAAATTACAAAAGGCCCAACAAATGGCATTTGTGTTAAATCAATAATGTTCGCTTTGTGTGCGTGTGTTTTAATTCTAATCTTTCTTCAAAAAAAAATTATCTTTCTAAACAGTTGGCAATTCCTATTCTTGTTCATCTTCCCAAACATAATTAAAAACATGTTGTGGCGCCTACTTAAGACATCAACTTTCCCAAGGCTGTCCTGTCCACTGCATCTTAAACAAAGATACTTACTTTGGCATGGTGCCCTTAATTAATCATCGCAGGCCTTATTGCCGTACCAAAAAAAAAAAAAAAAGCGTCTTTGCTTAATGATTCATCACAAGGCTGATTTCTGTAGAACTTAATCAAATACAGAACTAACTTTCTAATCAGCTTCTATGCAAAATAAAAATGATGTAGGCCTTGTTTTCTCTGGATGTGATTTGATGAGGGAAATGTTGATACCGGACACACTGTCAATACAGGCTACTTGGGGGTTTGTGGGGCCCAAGTACTCACCTGGACATGTGATTATAGGAGCCAGAGGTCAATACTGATGCCTTATTCCAGTGCGCCCCACCTTGTCTTTTGAAACAAGACCTCTCACTGAACTTGGGGCTTGGCTAGACTAGCTGACCAGTGAGCCTACGGTTATCCTATCTCTGCACGTCTCTATACACGTGTGTACACACACACACACACACACACACACACACACAGGGTGGGGGAAGGGGGTGAGCACTGGAGTTATACGCATATACTGCCATGCATGCCTGGGTTTTTAGGTGGGAGCTGGGGATCTGAGCTCACAACCTCGTGGTTATGCAGCAAACACTTTACTGACTGAGTCATCTCTCAAGTCCAGGGAGTCTTTCATAGACATCACAGTCATACTTTGCTTTTGAAGTTGAACCTGTAAGTGCATTTTCTATTGAAATGATAGAAACTGTCATGACCCCGAGTGCTGCAAGCACTTCAGCCCTGCAGAGCATGGCGCCTTGTCCTGGAAAGCAACTTGGGAATTCACAGTCAGATGTGTAACTTGTCACATTTGCTCTGAATCAGACGGCTCATCCCAAGGTCAAGGCCCTTCCAGGAGGTACCTGTCCTGTCCTTGCTTGTCCTTTGATGGCCACCCTGACACAAGACATGGCAGAGAAAAGTGAGGTACCAAGGTACGCAGAGTCAGGTCTAGGATGTCAAGAGAGGTCTTAAGATATCAAGGTGTCGGGGAAGGTGGTTTATCTTTTGAAACAAAGTACCTTGGTTGTGGGGTGGATAATCACTCGAGCTGGAGAGATGGCTCAGCAGTTAAGAGTATCACCTGTTCTTGCAGAGGACTCGGGTTCTATTCCCAGAGCCCATATAGCAGTAAACTTCTATTTTTCAAGGGATTTGACACCCTCTTCTGGACACAGTGGCATTGTACGTGTGAAATACATGTGCATACATGCAGGCAAAAACTCACATGGGTAGGTAGGTAAATAGGAAGGTAGGTATGTAATGTACATACATTGATGATGATGAAGATGACGATGACTAGGATGACGGTGGTGGTGGTAGTGGTGATGATAGTTAGTTCAGCTGTATTTTTAAGGACTTTATGTTGCTTGTTAATAAGTTTTCTAGGTGTTCACCATGCATCACGATTCCATTTTCCCTGAGTGTGGTTCCTGGGGGTTTAATGTGGCTGTGTTGCTGGTGGAAGGCTTTTGGCCCTGCACTGTGCTTCCTGCTTTTGCTTCCATCTTCTGCGGGAGTGTTCTGCTCACGAGGAATCAAAGTCATCTATGATAGTCTTAACTGTCAACCTGACCCCAGCTAGCATCGCTCGGGAAGAATCTGAATGGGGAATTAGCTAGAACAAGGTTGGCCTGGGAGCGTGTCTGTGGGGTTTGTCTTATTATTAACTGAGGTGAGAAGACTCACCCTAACTGTGGAAGACACCGTTCCATGGGCTCTGAACCGTAGGACAGTGAACAGAGCCAATTGCGCAGAGTGTTGTCCTTTGTTGCACACTGTGGATGTACTGTGCTTGACTGCTTGGATTCTTTGCTTGAACTCCCTCCCCTCCATGAAAGACTGTAGTAGGAACTGGAAGCCCCAGAAGCCCTTTCTGTCCTTTCTGGTGCTTTCTGTCAGGGTGTTCCATCACAGCCACAGAAGTGGTCCTCCATCACCAGAATGGCTCCTTGACCAGAAATGTTTCTGATGCTGGGACCGTGGACTTGACTTCTTCATGTGATACGGAGCCCCTGGAAGCCTCTATTCTCAACTCATCCCACCTCAGCCTGGCTAACACAAATGGAGGCTTCCGTGAGCATCTCATGCAAACCCCAGGCAGGCAGCTTCTGGAACCTTAGCCTCTGGGTGAGTGCTGTGTCTTAACTGGGGCCCATCAAGATACAGTGGCTTCAAACAGGGCCACAGACTGTGGCAGAGCTAGCTTCAGCTCCCAGCTCCCACTGCAAGCCCCCGGACAACCTACAGAACCTCCCCAAACCTGCTTCCTCATCTGAAATGTGAGTTCTGGGAATCAAACCCAGGTCCTCTGTAAGAGCAGCCAGAGCTCTAACCACTGTGCCCTCTTTCCTGCTCCTCCACTATCTTTAATATAATATGTTATCAAAGGCCCTTAAGACATGGGTTAATAGCAAAATGACAGGCTGGCTATTGTCTGAGAGGTTTTGGTTTGCTTTGCTTTGTTGTGCCTGGGTCTTGTTGCAAACTCACTATGTATGTAGCTGAAAATGGCTTCAAACGTGAACTCCCTGCCCCCACTTCCCAAGTGTTAGGATTATGGGTGTGCATCACCATGTCTGGCATGAAGCATTGAGCTTCATGGTCCAATAAACAGTTTGGGGACTGCTATGGGATTGGGGGTTTGGAGTTTATACATGGGGCAGTGGAGTTACCAGGTCAGCAGATGCTGGGGAAGCACGGCTAACATTTCTACTGCATTCGAACCCCATTGCCATCCATCTCTGAACTAAGCCAGGAATTGCATCACTCATAGTCTGCTGATCCTATTCTACAGACAACTGGTCTACCCATCCAACCCCCTAAGTCCATACAATAGTCTAACCTTCTAATATAAATAAAAAGGAAAATGGCCTCACAGGCAAGGCATGCTGGTTATAGATATAGCATATCTCTCAGTAGTTCAAGGCCATCTTCAATCATGTGGTGATTTTGAGGTAGTTGGCACCTGAGGAATGACACCTGAGATTGCTACCTAGCCTCCACATACAAACCTCAAACACACTTATATCCATACTACTCACCCATAGGTACACACCCACATATGCATTCATAGGTACATACACACCACCATATGTATCACATCACACCAATATCCATGCATGCATACATATATATCACACCCATGTACCCATACATACATACCACTACACACATCATACCCATGTACTCATACATACATATGCATCTCTACATACATCTCACACACACCTATGCATGCATACATATACACATACACACCACTACACACATCACATCCATACCCACATACCCATACCTACATATTTACTACATATCATACCCACACCCTTGTACCCATACATACTTACCACTACACACATCACACCCATGTACCAATACATACTTACACATGTACTCATACATAATTACATGCCATTACATATATCATATCCATATCACACACATACACATACATACATACATACACATACATCTACATGATTCACATCCACAAAAATAACATACCAACATATACATGAGCACACAGACACACATGTATTTGTGCACATTTATCCTTTATTTCAAAATGCCAACTATAAAAACTGAATAATCAGATGTGAACTGTCCTACTCTTAACTGTAGTCTCACACCTCCATCTAACCCTGGTTCCTTGAGGACGTGTGTAATTAAAGCCACACACTATACATGTGTGCATACATATTCATGCACACAAATCATGTGCACATATGTACATTACTGATTTCTAAGACTTTATTTTGCTCTGGTATTTTTTTCTTTCTGTTAAAAACTACTTACATTTTAAATTATATGTATCTATGCATCTGTGTGTGGGTGTGTGCATGTCAGGGCAATGCCCAGAAAGGCCCAAGACATTGGAAACCCTGCAGTTAGAAGGCAAGTACTGCCAGCCAACCAACATAAGTTCCGGGAATTGAACTCTGATACTCTGCGAAAGCATTGTGTATTCATAACTGCTGGATCATTTCTCCAGCTCCTCCCTCTTTTGGTTTTTGAGACAGGTTCACATGTAGCTCAAGTTGGCCTCAAAATCACTATGTGATTTTTTGCGGTAACGTTGTTGCTGCTGCTGCTGCTGCTGCTGCTGCTGCTGCTGCTGCTGCTGCTGCTGCTGCTGCTGCTCTGGTTTGGTTTAGTTTCGTCTTTGTAGAAGCCACAGATAAACTTTGCCTGTTGTTCCTGAGGTCGTGTCACCTTGTGTCTTAAGGCTGGGTCTTCTACTGGTCTGGAGCTCTCTCAGTAAGCTAGGCTGGCTACCATCAGACCCCAGGGGACCACCTGGTTCCTGCTTCACAGAGTTGGGGTTACAAGAGCAGGCTTCCATGCCTGGACTTCTTTTTAACGTGGATTCTGGAGATCAAACCCAGGTCCCCGTGCTTGCAAGGCAGACAGACACCTTACCTACGGAGCCATCTCCCAAGTCCCCTCGAACTGGCTTTCCTTAAGTTACCACCCAGCAGCCAGCACCGTTGTGTACAGAACAGAAGATAGAAACAGGTCCAACCTCCCTGGGATCATGCTCGGGAGGGTAGTGTGTCCGGAGGGTGAAATATGCAACCTCCTTAGGGCACTGACAGATGCAGGTGTCCAGAAGAGGAGGACAAGTGTCAGAGCTAGGCAAAGAGAGGGCGCTTCAGGAAACAGGGGACAAGGGAAGACCTCAAAGCTGACAGAAACAGTGAGCCACATCCCTCTTCTGGGGAAGAAAATCTCAAGCAGAAGAAAAAAGCAAAAGCCACCGAGGGCTCTGATCAATACAAAGTTTAGCAAATTGTGTTCCTCGAAACACCAACCTAAGATGCTCATGGGAAACAAAGTACCAGGTTTTAGGTTTACAAACAACACAGGGTGCACACTCCACTCCTGGGGGGTTCATCTTATCCATGGGACATGCAGGAGAGTCTCACACAAACATATCTGATTACACAGCTGTTTCTGCACATAACACCTGTTGGTATCACACAGCGCTCTGTTCCTATGGAAACCAACTTGGGGAGCTCTGCTTTCAACTCAGACCCACGTGAATGTTCAATTTCTTCTTCTTTCTCCCACATCCAGGGAGTACTCATTAGAGCCCCACTTAGTGTCAGACCCTGTGTTCTGTTGAGCTGGTCATGGTACAAAAGGCAGACCACCATCTCAGGTCTAAGAGTGGCATCTGGGAATGGATAAGAGGCTCACATGTTACGAGCACTTATTGCACTTGCAGAGCATCCAGGTTTTGCTCTCAGCACCTATGATGGGCAGTTCACAATAGCCATAACCCTAGCTCCAGGGCCTCCATGGCACCTGCACATACCCTCAAACAGACACATAGACAACATATAGCCATCAAGTAAAATAAATCTTCAAAAACTAAAAAATTAAAAGTCCCCCCCCAACAGAGCCTGCAAATGACATCCTAGGAAGAGTCTAGAATGTGGCTGCTGACACCCCCACCAGCTCAGTGACCCAAAGCTTCTAGGGGGCAGTTTGAGGCCTGTGAAGAGGAACAAAGCCACTTCAAACCCTTCCTCTGATCCCCTGTGAGATTTCCTCTCTCGGTCTCCCCAGCATTGGCAGGACACACGCAAAAAGAAAAACGAATCTCGCCAGATCTGAGGGATGGTATTGAAGGATAGAAACAGTGGTTGCCTGGAGATGAGACAAAAGGAGAGAGCGTGTGTAATTTATACCTTCTCAACACCTTCTCAGGAAGAAGGGAACTGGAAGAGCTGAGAGCCACCCCCTGCCGATCCAATTTCAAACACACACCCATATCCGACACCAGACTTTAAGCAGCCTCAGACTTAGAATAAATTGACTTCTATCGCGTGCACACACATACACCTGCCAGCCAGCCTTCTCATTTGCCACCTGCTCAGGATTAATTTTCAAAAGCCGGGCTTTTCTCCTCACAGCCTCGGGTGAAAGGACCAAGCCACACGGCTGGATGTGAGAACGAGACCTGACTTCCTACTTGGAAGCCATACTTTTTAAAAACTGCGTGTGTACCTGTATCTGGAGGTGGATGTGTGTTTCCCATGAGGGAGGTGTGTGTGATGTGTGTGTGTAGCCCTGGGTGTCATTCCTTGGGCACACCCACCTTGGTTTTTGAGAAATGGCCTCTTACCCTGGGAACTGGAATTTGTCCATTAGTCCCAAGTGGCGAGTTAGTGAACGCTGGGGTTCCAGCCATCGCTGTTTCTCCAGTACTAACATTACAAGCCCACACAACCACACCCAGCTTTTTTCACGGGGCCTGCGAACCCAACTCAGGTCCTCAGGCTTGCACACACCAAGCGCTTTACCTGCTCAGCCCCAAACCATACTCACCCCAAAGACACTGATGTTTCACACACACACACACACACACACACACACAAAATCCATACATCTTCTGTTTAGTCAGGAAACCTGGGGTAACATGACCCTGAGTGAATTGTACAGTAACATGACTTCCTGCCTTTGGTCTGTTTTTATCCAAGTGTTGTCCCAGGAAAGATCTGGTCTCTCACAAGGACATCCTTATTTTAGATGTCTCATCCTGTCCTTGGCCCCGCTTTACAGATCAGAAAATAGAGGCTTTCGAAAAGTCAGTCATTTAGCCAAAGTTACAGAGGAGAGAAAATATGCCCTAACTGGAAAAACAAAAACAAAAAAAAACCTGGTGGAGGGAGAGCTGGAAGTCTGCACTGTCTCCTCCCGGTGAAATCACATTTTAGGTTCTTGCGTGCTTGAATGTCAGCCCCGGTTCTTTGAAACCTGGGTACCTGACAGGCTGAATGTCCTCATTCGTGTCCTTGCTTCCTTACTTGTGACCTGCATTCCTTACTTTCAGTTGCTGTGATAAAACAGTACGAGTGAAGGCTAAGGGAGAGGGCAGGCTTGAGTTTACGGTTCTAGAGTGCGTACTGACCGGAAGGCAGGACAGCAGGAGCAGGAAGCAGGAAAAGCCACGTCCTTAACCACAAACAGGAAGCAGTGAAAACAGACCGGAAGTGGATGGGGCCACAAAGTCACAAAGCCCGCCCCCAGTGATGTACTTCCTCCAGCACAACAAGGCTACACCCCATGCCTGCCTACACAGCGCCACCAACAGGGGGCCAAGTGTTCAAATGCCTGAGATTATGGACGACAATTCTCTTTCAAACCTTTCAAGAAAGGAAGCCCTTTCTTCCTGCCCAGGCAAGAGGCCCACTCAGTCCGGGGCGTTGGACCGCCCTTCCATCCTGTCGTTTCCCTCAGCAAGAGTTTTCTCTAGTCAGCTCCTTAAATCTCCCAACATCCACATGTTCCAGAAACTTCCCTGAGGACATACACAGACCTCCTTACTCTGCCTATGGAGAGTTCGTGGGAGGCCCACTGGCTTATCTTCCTTTCGCCTGCGAAGCAACTGGGCTAGGGGTGTTGCTAAATTGGCAGAATGTTTGCCCAGCACTCAAAGCATCACTGCGTAAACCAGATGTGGCGATGCACATCTGGTATTATAATCCCAGCACTTGGGAGAATCAGAAGTACAAGGTCGTCCGACATAGGGAGTTAGAGGCCAGCCTGAACTAGAGATACTGTCCAACAAAAAAAAATTAAAAGAAGGAGGGTGGGGGTCAGGGGAGGTAGGAAATCAAGAACTTCCCAGGCAGCACATTCTGAAAGCATCTTTCCACCTCTCTGGAAGCACCTTCATAGACACACTGTAGTGTGCCTCCTGGGTGGCTCTCAGTGCTCTTAAGCTGATGATGAAGTTAGCCACCACAACACACTGGCGTCTTTTATAGAAAGAAATCTTGTGTACTTCTTTGCCTCCGTCTTATTAGAGCAAGGAGTTCTCATGGCCTTCATTCCCAGGCCTGGGGTACTCAGTTCTGGTCACGTTGACTCTGAGGACTACACCCCAGGATGGAAACAGATCACTATTGTCATTGCAGTCAACAGTCTGTTTAGGGGGACACACCATGACCCCAAAATAAACCAAATCTTAATACGAAGCAATAGTACGAGAGAGAGAGAGAGAGAGAGAGAGAGAGAGAGAGAGAGAGAGAGAGAGAGAGAGAGAGAGAGAGAGAGAGAGAGAGGAGCTGCCAGCCAGCCAGCCACCTCAAGGTTCCCAGGGTCTTGCCAACCTTTGTCACTGAAAGTACCTCTTCTCAAATACTGGGCAGCAGAAAGGATGAATGAAATCAGCCATTTCCCCAGAGTAAATAAGTCTGTCCTTTTGCATAATCTAGGCATGCATGTCTCAGAAACCGGAGACATATTCGTAGGTGTTCATTATTGAAGAACTTCCATGGCTGGAGAAACTGAGGCAGAGCCAAATCCAGGCAAACTTCCCATGCTGATACAAACCTGAGGTCAGGAAACTTTTTCTGTTAATGTCCAGGCAGTAAGTATCCCAAATGCTGCAGGCCACATGACCTCAGTATCCCAGATGCTGCAGGCCATGTGACCTCAGTTGGAGCTGTTCACAGACCTTTCTTAGCATGACAGCCACAAGTGACATCTAATGACGAGGTCTGGCCTCATGCTGGTAAAAGTAGATTTGCAGGCACTAAAGTGGAAACTTCATATCACTTTTGTGCCACAAATATTCTTTGCATTCCCCACCCCCAATTATTTAAAAATGCAAAAACCATGCCGATCCCCTGGCCAGTAAAAAAACACTAGAATCACAGAACACAGCAGAAGAAGAGGACCCCATCTTTCCCACTATTCGTAGAGACAGTGGCCCCAGCTGCTTGGTAGGTGGTTCGATTTGCACTAATAGGAGTCAATCTGTTGATGCCTGGATTTCTAGAATGTTCTAGTTTAGCTCTAGACAAGCATAATACAGAATCTTTTCTCTTGACCGGCTGAGACTGCATATGGCAACCAACAAACTGACCTTCTTTAGAACTTGTTTAAAAATAAATAAAGGCAGTGTGACTGGAGAGACAGCTCAGTGCTTAAACACAGAATGCTCTTCCAGAGGACCCAAGATCAGTCACTCATGTCAGGGTGTAAGTTCTTCAAGTCCAGCTTCCAAGGTATCTTACTACTCTAGCCTCTTCAGGCACCTGCACTAAGATGTGCATAGCTACAGAGAGTGAGAGGGAGAGGGAGAGGGGAGGGGGAGGGGGAGGAGAGGGAGAGG
>NC_034592.1:152339211-152349953 GCF_900095145.1 Mus pahari
GGGAGAGGGGGAGGGGGAGAGGGAGAGGGGGAGAGATGGTGGGGGGCAGACAGAATATTTAAAATAATAAAAATAAATCTTTTAAAAATTGATAAGATCAGAACACTTGAATTTGAATTTCTAGGCTTTATAAACACACTGCCCTCGGATTTCACGTGGAATTAGACAAGGAAGGTGGACCCCAACTCCCGTCCCCTCTCCACTAGCGCAGGAAATCATAGGCCACTTCAGGAACAGACCCGAGACCCAGAACTTCCTGGTGATTATAAAGTTCTCATCAGCGACTAGAGCGGTATCCCAGCAGTTAAGAGCGCTGGCTGCTCTTCCAAGGGACCCCAATTCAACTCTCAGCACCCACACGGCAACTGCGCAGGCGCTAGAATTTCAATCCTATAGGGATCCAGCGCCCTCTTCTGGCCCCCGTGGGCACTGCATACACATGTCACGCAGCCGTTCAGCCAGGCAAACCCCATACACGTAAAATAAAATAAAAACAAAATGAAATGACCACATCCTCATCATCAGTGGGTCCGTGGCTTGTTTTGGTTTTGGTTTTGGTTTTGAATTCTGCTTCATCGTCTTTTAAGTTACGAAAAATTGCCATTTTCAGTTTTTTTTCAACAGCTTAAAAAACTTTCCTCCCCACCTCCCCTTGCAGAGGTCGACACTTTTTAAGATATAAGAGAATTTGAGAACAGATTAATGACAAAGACAAATGATGATTTTTATTTTAGCGGAAGTTTCGGTGCGTTTGCTACCCGGCCTGGCCACCGATAATAAAGTGCAGTTGACATGTGACTGTATGCGTTCTTTGCTTTAAAGTTCAAGGAGGTGGGGGGGGGGATCAAAAGAGTGAATTCTCTCTTTAAAACAGAAACGTCCTAGAAGGGGAAATAAAAGAAAGATTGCTGGTTGGGGGTGTAGAGTCTCCTGGCTCCCCTTTGTCTCCACCCCCCTTGCCCCCCGCCGCCGCCGCCCCCCACAAACACACACTCTTCTTTGTGGGCCAGAGACAGAGCTCTGAGTGACTTCTTCAGAAAGGAGATCGGTGAAATTGTCAGTTGATTACTTATCCTTGATTAGCATATATAAGAGCCCTGTGATACAGTATTTGCATTCCTATTTAGCCGTGATTTTTGTGGGGCACCAATGATTAAACTTGTCACAGGGCTTGATTGACGGGGTCAGATCTTCACTTTCTACTCTTTTGAAATTAAAAACAAATGTGTCAGCTGCCTTCATGGGCCGGAGCTCCGTGGAGCTCGTCTGGCTTGTCACTGTAGATAGGTCAGGAATGTTTTAATTTTAGGGATGGGATTCGGCTTGTCAAGTCGAGTGTGATGGCGTGCGGTTGTGGCGATGAGATGTGAAGGGTGTAGCACAAAGAAGGGGAGGACAGAGACAAAGACACTCACATTATTAGACAGATTTAATTAGTCTGAATGGATATTATGCTAGATGAAGCGGCGAGCTGTGAAATTAACCCTTGATTAGGGACTGGCGGATCACACTCAGGAAGAGAATCAAACCTTTGTAGAGAGCCGCCAAGGTGTGGTGTCTATACACACATGCCCCACACAACCACACACACCCATACTCAACACCCCGGCCCTTCTCGGTTGCCTGTCAGATCCGCACCCCCACCACCCATCTCTGTGTGCTTAAAACACCACCGGCCTTGAACTTGGGAAAGTAGGAGTCCCTAGAGAAGGGATTCCACATGCTAACAGAGCGTGGATGAGAGGGTAGGGGTGTAGGAGGCAAGGACACCCTTTTCTAAGCCCAAATTAAGCAACAGGAACAGCTAAGTTTGGCCAAAACTGCAGTTCAAGGTTTTGCACTGACTCATTCTCTCTCTGGAAGGTCACCTCCTAGAAGCACCTGCCCTGAATACAACCTTCGCCCAACTCGTCCCTTCAGTCTGCTGCCTGTGACTTACAGAAATTCCAAAGTGTATTCAAAAGGTGGGGAGGGGAGGCCTGCTACCCCAGGCCACATCCCATCTCACAACCCTTCCATTCAAGGCTCTGGGGATGTGTCATTGGTACACAGGAGAGCCAACTGCAATTGTTGGCATCTGTTTCCTTGCCAAAATGGCGTTTCAATTCTGAAGACAAGATCTTTCTTATCCCTAAATGATGAGAAAAATAGGCAGCCGCCTCTAACTTGCTTTTGCAGAACTGCTGAGCTTCTAAGGAGGAAGGGACCTTAAGAAAACTCTTGAGGAGGGTCACAGCACCACAGAGAGACCCTAGCCTTGATGGTAGCCTTGATAGTAATATGGGGATTCAGAAGGTACTTGAACAACCATTTTTATAATGATGTATTTATCTTTGAGGGGTGTGTGTGTGTGCGCGCGCGCGTGTGTGTGTGTGTGTGTGTGTGTGTGTGTGTGTGTGTGTGCTCGCATGTGTGTGTGTCAGGGTTCCTCAACTTGCCACCCACTGACATTTGGCTGAATAATCTCTGTGGTGGCTCCATCTTGTATGTCTTAGGACCTTTAGCATCTCATTTGACCCCTTCCCACCAGAATCCAGTACCAGCAGGATCTCAAGTGGGACTAAAATATCCCCCAGACAACTTTCACTGTTCTCAGACAGCCCAAGTCACCCCTAGTTGATCAGTTCTAGTATAAGTGACTCCTGGAAGAGCACTGCTCAGGAAAGGCCCCAAGAAGAATTCAAACAGGAAAAGGGTATTAATTTAAAATATGTATAAAGTCTGGAGAGATGGCTCAGTGCTTCCAGGCACGTGCTGCTTCTGCAAAGGACCAGGGTTCAGTTCCCAGCACTCACAGTGCTTAACTCACAGTCACCTGTAACTCCAGCTCCAGGAAATCCATTGCCTTCTTCTAGATGCCACCAGCTCCTACACTCATGTGTGCCCACGTGTACACACACACACATACACACACGCGCACACACACACACACACACAATTAAAGGAGGCTGTTTTGGTTTTCTTGAGACAGGGTTGTTCTGTGTAGCCATGGCTATCCTGGAACTCGCTCTGTAGACCAGGCTGGCCTCGAACTCACAGAGATCCACCTGTCTCTGCCTCCCGAGTGCTGAGATTAAAGATGTGCACCACCACTCCTGGCAAGAATAATCTTGTTAATGATAGAGAAACTGAGTGACTGCATTAGGCAGAAATCAAAGTTTTAGTGGGAAAAAAAGAAGTTAAGGAAAGATTGGCCACCCTCCTGTTGCTGTGATAAAAATACTCTGACAAAAACCTCTTAAGGTAGAAGGGGGGGGTTGGTTTGTCTTTGACTCATACAGCTCAAGGGCCAGGTAAGCTTCCATCATAACAGGAAGCATGGCAGCAGGATACTGAGGGAATCGGTCACGTGACATCCACAGTAAGAAGAAAAAGAGCAGTAAACACTGTATGTGCTCAGCTCAATTTCTCCTTTCTTGTACCGGTTGGGATCCCCGGCACAGGGAATGGTGCCCCCCACAGTGGATGCATCTTCCTGCCTCCATTACCATGATCAAGACAGTCCCCCATAAACAGGTCCACAGGCCAACCTGGTCGAGAGGACCTTTCCTTGAGAGTTCTTCCATAGAAGACTCTAGATTGTGTGCAGTCGACAGTTACATCCAGCCGTCGCCTGTACCCCAGACATGAGGAACTGAAATCAGAGCGCAGGGATCACCAGCTCCTGGCCTCTGTGTTAGTCTCACGGAGAGCATGCTTAAGAAGAGCACAGTGCTAGGTCGGTAGCATGTTCTGGGCATGTGGGAATAATTACAAGCCCTGACGTAGTGGCACAAGCATTGTTTTAAGTTCTGTGTGTGTTTGCTGCTCCTGAGGCAACAGACACCTGTGCCTGACATCTCCCGAATATCTGTTGTGAGAAACTAGAGTCTTTATAATTGGGATTTCAAAGTTGTTAAAAAAGAAAAAAGAAAAAAAAGCTAGAAGGTTTTCAATTTAAAATGTTGTAGGCTGCAAATAAAAAATAATAATCATCAATTACAGTGATCTGGATAGACAAGGATGTGGGGACTTCCAGAATTGTTGGGTCAGGGACTGTGGATTAGGAGTGCCTCTTCATGGGTGCCTCACCACTGCAAGATGGCTTCCACTGCCTGACATTACATCTGCACCATGAGACTACACCCCTAGCAGGTGGAGGAGTAATGGTTTTGTTTTTAACCCTTGTTCTCAGGTAGGAGGCAACCCTTTCCCAGAAACTCAACCTTCCCCATTCGGGTCTCCAGCATTACTTAACTTTTCTGTTGTTATGATAAAACACCACCAGTCAAGGTACCTTATAGAAGGAAGAGGGTTTTTTTTGAGCTTATAGTTCTTGGCCAATGAATCCTACTTAATGGGGAAGTTCAGCAGGTGAGAGCAGAAAGCTTAGTGTGTACCTTCTCAACCCAAAACACCAAGCAGAGAGAAAATGAACTGGGAAAGGCTCCAGGCTTTTAACCTCAAAGCCCGCCCACAGTGATGCAAATCCTCCAGCCAGGCCACGCCCCCTACACCTTCACAGACAGCATCACCAACTGGGCACCAAGTGTTGAAAAGCCTGAACCCGGGACATGAGCTTCTGTTTCTTTGATTGTTGTTGATTTGTTAGCCTCCCTCTCTGCAAGACACTGTGAAGCACCTGGCTGGTCACAGAGCCACGGAAAACAGACCCAGGCTTTGCCACTGACAAAAGAAGAGAGAGGTGGATAAAGGTGGACAGTTAAAATGTCGTCTGCTCCCAAGACCATCCCAGTGTCCCTTCCTTGTCTCTTCCCACCCAGGAGCCTGTAGGGGACTGAAGACCTAAAATCTGTTCTAAATTAATTGTTAGTTAAGAGTCCTGAAGGGGACGGGCTGTACAAAGCCGAGCAGATACTTACTAGACTGACATACGCAACAGGGACTTAATTCTTAGGATGAAAAGAAAACACTTCCTGGTCCCTAAGTGATGCCCAGGAAATGCCTGTATGACAGTGTTTGGATGAACATCAAACACACACTCACATGTATGTGCCAGTTAGGTTTTTCCAGAGGAACAGACAGACAGATCGAGGATGTGTTCTGAGGGGGATTTTCAGATGGGCGTTTATGGCTGTCTGTGGGGGTCTGCATGCCTCTCAGTGTGGCACTGAGGGGCTGGGAGTCCCCGTGCAAAAGCTGAGAATTTAGGTTCTGCCCTCAGGAGGGGAGGGGGTGTGGCAGCAGTGGGGACAGACAGGCTCACTGGCTGGAAGCGAAGGCAGGCAGGAGAAAGCAATGACCTTTTCTAGGCACCTCTCGTGCCTGTCTGGGTGATCAGAAGGCGCCCACTCTAGGAGTGGGTTCTCCTGCTTTGTCATCCCTCCCTAGAAATGCCCAGAGACCTGTCTCTGCTTGGTTCCAGACCCCAGCAAGCGGACAGAAGTGAAGGCCATCTTTGGACAGGAACAGCCGAGTTGTCCCGAGGGAGTCCTTCCGGTGGGTTCTGTGTACAATAGTCACCAGGACCAGTAGTAGCAGGCTACCAAACACAAGAGACACACAGAAACAAGCGCAGTTCCGAGGGGCCGGGAGGCCACAAAGAAAGCCGCCCTCCCACTGAGAGGGAATGTGTTTGCAGTTTCTGGCTCATGGGTGGCCCAGCAGGGTCAGCTGACAGCCTTTCACTCATCTGCCTAGTGGCACCAAGCTCTGACATCACAGTCAAGCTGAGCTGAGGGGGGCGGCTCTGCTCCTCCAGTGGCCTCACCCCGCTCTGCCTACCTCCCAAAATTCCCCAGCATGGACAAAAAAAAAAGAAAGAAAGAAAAAGAAAATATGTGTGTGGGTTTTTTTTTTTCATTTTGCACATAGTGTTTCTGAACGTCCACGGATGTAAAAGAAAGTAAATAATGATTTCCTCCCTCCAAAAAAGAAAAGTCTGAGATGCACAGTATTCCCAAACCATAAAAAGACAGGATGCCTTCAGACGGAGGAAGCCAGCCCCTTCCTTAAGGGGGCTGCCCGTTGGTTTGGAGACCACACAGCTCCTGAAACATTTATAGAAAGAAAAGAAAATTAATGCAATGCAGTTCACGTTAACCAACAGTCAGTGAGTAGCTGCTGTCCGTGGGGCCTTGTGCGAGGCTCCAGCAAAGCTCCCATGAGGGTGAAGATGGCCCAGTCACACAAGTATGAAGTAGTGCTTTAATGCCAACATAGGAGTAGGCGCAGATCTCTGTGAGTTCAAAGCCAACCTTCACTACATAACAAGCCCTAGGCCTGTCAGAGGTACACAGTGAGACCTTGTCTCACAAAAAAAAAAAAAAATCCCTAAAGCCCACTAAAAAGTTAAGAGGCACATGGGGCTAAAGAGATTGCTCAATGGTTAGCGCTCTTGCAGAAGATCTGGGGTTCCGGTTCCTAGCACCCTCGATCGTGGTGGCTGAGCACCATCTGTAACTCTAGTTCCAATGATCCAACCCCACCTTCCAGCTTCTCCAGGCTCCTGCACACAGGCGTTATACACGCGTTCATGCCGACTCACACAGATACACACAAAGACCAAATGCATAATTTTAAAAATTATTTTTATATACATTGAAAAACCATTTCACAAGCCGGGCGTGGTGGCACACGCCTTTAATCCCAGCACTTGGGAGGCAGAGGCAGGCGGATTTCTGAGTTCGAGGCCAGCCTGGTCTACAAAGTGAGTTCCAGGACAGCCAGGGCTATACAGAGAAACCCTGTCTCGAAAATCCAAAAAAAAAAAAAAAACCATTTCACAGTTTTGAGATTTTTTATTTGAAAGCTAGACGTCTTGGCACAAGATTATAATGCCAGAGCCGGGGAGGCAGAGACAGGCAGATTCCTAGGGCTTGCGGGCCAGTCCAGCTCATTCAGAGAGTCCCAGACTCCTTAAAATGTCATCTTCTTACCCCAGCCCCACGAATTTTCTTCCTCCTCTTCCCACTGAAGCCCTCCCTTTACCTACCCAGGTTCCCATTCTGGAGCCAACCTACCCTCCTCTCACCGTGCAAAGCGGGTCCTCTCCACGTCTGGTACCGTGTGTCTACCTGTTACTGATAATCACATAGGTCATAACCCCAGACATGGATTTCATGGGATAAACTCCTCTCTCACCAGTAAAGCAGAGAGATGTTACACTGGCCCCTGTGAAGGTCAAGGGGCAACAAAATCAGGCAAAGGTGGAGCCAGTGTCGAAAGACGTCAGAAACTTGGCTCCTTAGCCACCTTTCCTCTAATCAAGCCTATCTTATGTGGCAACCCAGAACCCCCAGCAGCCCCAGGCTGACAGCCCCAGAGAAGAGGATTTCGGGAGGGGTAAGGGTCCGGGACAACTTTTTTTCTGGGCTGAGTTAGTTCACATGCCCATCGCTGACCCAACCTCCATCCAGAAGAATAGAGCATACTGATTGGCCAGACTTCAGTCACATGGGCAGCCCTATAACTGAGAAATAAGGTGAGCCCCCTTGGAAAATCTCTGCACTGAGAAGACGACAGATGGCTTCCCAAAGGAAAATCTGGTTTGTAATTAGAGGGAATAATATTTATCTACCGGTTCATCTCTTTGTTTTAACAATTGATTTATTTGTGTGGGTGCGGGTATGTGTGGGGCATGGATGTTTGCAGATACACCTGTGCGTGCTTAGGGGGCCAGAAGGGGGTATCGTATATATTTCTCTCAGCTAGTTTGGAATCCAGAAAGTCCCAATGTACCTCTTGTCTCTGCCCCCCTGTGAGCTGGAGTTAAGGGGTGCCCCGAATGTCCTGTGTGTCTCGTGGACTGTGTGTGGGCTCGTCCCGTGAACTGTGGGCTCCTATCTGCAGCCCTCAGTATTGCTCAGCAAGCACACTTGGGGCTTCAGAGCCACCGTTTCCAATCCCAGTCAGTAAGTTGTCCTTTAAAAAAGAAAAAAACAAAAAACAGAAAACCTAGTATCTTAAAATTCACTTTCTTTTTTTTTCAATCTTTGAGAATTTTACAGATGTATACGTGCATCTTAATCATAATCAGCCACTCCCAACGACCTACCCCTCCAAACTTCCATATCCCTCTGCCTCCCTCTCCCTACCAGCTTCAAGCTCTTGTGTATGTATGCATGTATGTATGTATGTATGTATGCATGCATGCATGTATGTATGTATGTATGCATGCATGTATGTATGTATGCATGCATGCATGTATGTATGTATGTATGCATGCATGTATGTATGTATGTATGTATGTATGTATCTATGCATGTCCGCTGAGTCCAGTCTTTCCTTTTCTCCTTTTGGTTTGTTTGTTTGTTTGGTGGTGGTGTTTTGGTTTGGGCCTCTTTTTTTTTTTCATAACAAGGTTTCTCTGTATAGCCCTGGCTGTCCTGGAACTCGCTCTGTAGACCAGGCTGGCCTTGAACTCAGAGAGTCACCTGCCTCTGTCTCCCAAATGCAGGGATTAAAGGTGTGACCACCACCATCCTATGATTCCAGGATCTTTGAATACTTCAAAGTACCTAGCATTTTGTTCCTGTTTGCTTTGCCCAGACCCTCTTCCTGCCCTGACTGTTTTACCAGCTGAGTCCTAGAAAATACTGGAAAACAAAAGTGATTCGGGTTTTGATATATTTGCATATGTATGACAGGATCTGTTAAATGCAAGCTCGTTCTAAACCCAAAACACATTTATGTTTCATATACACATGGCCCACCACTACTTCTGAAATGTTTGGCTTGGTTTGAGACAGGTTCTCACTGTGTAGCCCTGGCTGTCCTGAAACTCACTCTGTAGACCAGGCTGGGCTGGAACTCACAAGGATCTGCCTCTGCCTCCGCCTCCGCCTCCCAAGTGCTGGGATTAAAGGCCACCATCCCCAGCTCTGTGATCCAGCTTTAATAACTAATTTCAAAGCCAAGTATCCATTTGTGATGTCTTGTGGGAGCTTGGTCACGTTGGTTATGGAGTGATGCAGATTTGAAATTGAAGGTGCTCAGTTTATTGTAATTAGCCAGGCAGAGACCACACAGCAATTTCAGCCTCGTCTCTCTTTTAGGAAGTCATCTTGGTAAGACGTACATTCCTTTCATCAGGAGTCAGAAAAAAAAAAAAAAAAAAAAAGAAAGAAAGAAAGACACTCACGTTTTCTAATCCCAAATGCCTTGCTCATAGATACAAGAAGAAGAAAAATGTTATTGTTTTTTAACCTACGAGATAATCAGTGAAGCTAAGCCCTTGACCCATCACCCTGCATCTTTTCTCTGTGGCCATTTGTGATCATGAACACTGGACAAGATTTTCCACATCCTTGATATCTTCTTGTTATTAAAGGCAGGGTCCCTTAATAAATAATTAGACATTCAGTTTCTAAGGAACAGGAAGATAAGGGCAGGGGCACTCATAAATTTCACGCTACAGGATAGATTGCGCCCGGCGTGGAGAACAGCCTAGCATTCGTTGCTTTTTTTTTTTTTTTTTTCTTTTCCTGTGGCATAAATTGTTCTAATTATGTGTGCAAGATCATCTATTCCCCAAGATGAGAGTCTCGAGCGCCGCGCCTGTTCTTTTAATTCCCGGAAGCATGCAAGTCTCCCCGTTCCCACCCCCTTGTTTTCAAACTGAATTGTTTCAGTGGTGGCTTAGCGTGTCAGCTTGTAAGTCTATAAAACAGTTCTCTACCAGCTGGAGATTCAACATGCTACAGGAATACATAACAGAGCCTAACCAAGAAGGTTTGTAATTCAGTAATTAGCTGTAATTAATGAACACAAAGTGAAGACTCATTTACAGCTTAAATTACCACATTAGCTCCTGTCACCCTCTATGTACACAAAACAGCAGGAATTCAATTATTTTTATTCTTCAAAGCTAATTTAAAATTTAAGGGATGCCATTACATGAAATAATAGGGAAGAAATGTAACCGCAATCTCTGGGAACAGTTGGTCGTCCTTAGAATTTAAAAAAAAAAAAAAATGTGATCGCTGACGATTTGGAAATGTTTCTTCATCTGTGAACAGATGAGGGATTGAAGTCTCTGCTCTTTTCAGTATATTTAATTTAAACGGAGAAGAGAGTTGACGGTGGCGGACTCCCCGTGCTGGGAGATCATTGGGCATAATTGCCGAGGCAGCTGAGGGGGGCGGGGCAGCCTGGGAGACTCACGAGCCATTCTCCTTGACGGGAACCAAGTCTTCCTGAAATGCCAGGGCTTCTTGAATGTTCCTCACAAAGACCATCAGAGGTTTCACTGTCCCCTTCTTGTAGGCAGTGCAGTTTCTTCTTTCTTTTGCTCATTCATTCATTCATTCAAGCATTCATTCATGGTGAAGTAACCGTCCCAGGCTCCCTGCCACAGCCGCGGGAGTGACAGACCCGTCACAGCCCTCCGAAGCCACACGCAGTTGGAGGAATTCTCAAACCTGGATCTGTAGAAGTCACAGGGGGAGCTGTTAAAGAGTAAGGACTGGGGCTGTGGCTCAGTAAGCCCCGCTGTCATTCCAGTGCTGAAGAGAGACCAGTGCTCCCTGGGGCCTGTGGACCAGCTAGTCCAGCCTAGTCAGAGAATCAAAGAAAGATTAATAATTAATTAATTAATTAATTTAAAACAAATAAGGTCAGAGCCAGGCTTGGTGGCCTCGTGCTTTTCATCCCAGCGCTAGGGAGGCAGAGGCAGACGGATCTTTGTGAGTTTCAGGCCAGTCTGGTTTATGGAGTGAGTTTCAGGACTGCAGAGTAAGACCTGAGAAAGAAAGAGAGAGAGAGAGTGAGAGAGAGAGAGGGAGGGGAGGGGAGGGGAAGGG
>NC_034592.1:152350308-152361013 GCF_900095145.1 Mus pahari
ATAGATAGATAGATAGATAGATAGATGATAGATAGATAGATAGATAGATAGATAGATAGATAGATAGATAGATAGATAGATAGATAGATAGATAAAACCAAACCAGAAAGGAGAAGAAAAGGAAAAGAGAAGCTGGTGCTGTGAGTGACAGAGCTGGCGACAGTGCTGGCCCGCATGCTCAAGGACTGGGTTCTATCCTTAGCATTGCTGCTAGACCAACAGAATAATAACATATAGTTATATACATGAGTGAGTGTTTAAGTTCCATCCCAGACTGACTGAAATCAGACTCTCTGGTCCAGCCTGAACATCCGTTTTGTTTTCGTGTTTGGTTGGTTGGTTGGCTGGCTGGTTGGTTGGTTGGTTGGCTGGGTTTGGGTTTGGTTTGGTTTGATTTTTTTCTGCGTCCGGTGATTCAGATCGGGGTCGGGAATCACTAGAACAACCACAGCAGAGACAACAGCCCTCACTGGAAGGGGGGACCATGGTGGGAACTGCAAAGGTGAGCAGACTGATTGGTGTAGGTCACATGATGGGGGACCGTCATTCTCGGAGTTGACTGGACATCCGAACTGAGAGGAATCTGATAGTCTGGGAAAAGCTGACTGACTCAATGTCAAGATACCCCCACCCACCGCTGCCCCGCGCACGCGCTCTCCCCCGCCCCCGCTCTCCTTTCCCAACGCGCAAATGTCTTGTTGTTTGGGGGTCTGTACCAAAATAATAAGGCTCATTGGCAAGGCGAGTTTATCTCACTTAAACCGTGTCCTAAAACAACAAAATGACAAAGGCCCCAACCGAGGCAGACATGAGTGTGATGCTTTCGCTCAGAAGGACTCCGTGGGTAAGGTTTTGTAGGTAAGGAAGGAGGACCCTTGAGTCTGGGGGTATGACAGGAGCCTACATTTTATTTTATGTGTGATGATAAGTCCTGAGAAGGTTTTTCTCAGGATGCATCGGAGGAGGTGCGTAAGGGGCCCACCCCTGGCTGGTGACTGCCACTCACCTCCTTTCAAGGCAGTTCCAGTAATGGAGGTGGGAAAACTCGAGTCAAAAGAACTCTGGGTCTCCCGTGTTGGGCTTCTCCCTTCCTACACGCCCCCTCCCCTTTTCGGATCCGCTTTTTTTCCTCTCTCTCTCCTTTAAATAGGCCACTTGGAACAGCTCTGTCTAATATTTCATAGGTGATCGACTGCTGAGTGAGGGCTCTGGGAGACAGAGGGGAGACGCTGATAAGCCCTCACGCAGATTCTATTAGGGAATATGGTGGTAATTAATGAACCCTGCCAGTAATTGGGAAGGTGTGAGTCCCTGTAATATCGTAATGACAGTCATTCGTCTGCAAGCCCCCCGTCACTCCAAGCCATCCCTCACCACTCTCTGATCTCAGACTCTGAGCCATGCAAATCTCTGTGACAGGCCGCTACGTCTCTGTCTCTCTAATTGGGCGGTATAGAGTTGTTTATGGATGGTGTCGCATTTAAGCCTCCGTCAGAGGTTGCTGAGTGATCGTTAGGAATCTGCATGGCTGGCATTGTCAGAGATTGCACCCCTCGTGGCTTCTGTGTCGGATGCCGGGTGATGGCGGCTCGAAGCGTGTTTGTGGGCACAGGCTGGGCATGTGTGAGATTGTTAGGAAAATGGCTTGGACGTTTAAAAAACAAATGCAGAAATTGCTCATCTGGAGGAAGCTAAAACTGCTAAGACTTCCATTCGTGGACAGAAGTGCAGTGTTTTCCACAAACATGTCCTGGCTGAACCAGAATAATGTGAATGCCCCAATGAGGAGACCACATCAAAAAGTAAAAATAAAAAATAAAATAAAATAATATAAATAAAAACAGCTTTATACCAAGTCCAGATTCTGAACCTTAATCCACTGGGAATAGCTACACATTTGTTATTTTGTTTCTGTGTCCAGGGGGGTCATCTGCTGTCTCCCTGAAGCCAATAGAACCAATTGTTAGAAATATCATAAGATTTTTAAAAATGGTGGGGTTGGGGTGGAGATTGGTAGGAGAGGTGAATGTTTCTGCCTGGATTACAGAGAGGGGTCTTTTAAATATTTAGGAAAACACGGGAAGTACCATTTTAATATATAATCAGCACACTTTAAAAGGACTCAGATATGAGCTAGCTGGCCAGGAGGGACTGCTCAGCTGGCGTCTTTTCTAACTTTAAGTACTAAAGGAACTGGAAGCTTTCTGGTCTCTGTGCCAGGATGGAAGGAAAAGAACCAAGACTCAAGCCTGTGGTCGCCATTGTTTCATTCCCTCAGCTGTGTGGCTTTGCTTCAGTGACTTGGCCTTGCTGAACTCAGTCAGGGTCTCTCATCTTCTCCCCAGTGCCCCTCTGTAATACTTAAAATCAGGCATTCCGGAGCCTTCCAACTTGGGAGGAGGTCGATTTAAACTTGGGGTGATTTTCTACACAGCCTAGCATGTTCTGCAAAGTCTTAAGAAACAGAAATGACTTCCAGGCCATGCATTCTCAGGACAGGAAAACCCTCCTCCTCCCCCGACTCTCCTGGAAAGCTCCATGGGTACCAGGGACAACGCCACCCTTTTCCCTAGGCTTGGTGTTTGCAGAGACCAAGTACGGAAAGAGACAATTAGAGAAGGGCGTGCCCGATGCTGCCCGGTCCTCCTGGGAAGGAGCAGGATGCAGCCTGGGAGAGCAGTGATGTAGGAGGGACATGGGAGGTCACTGTCAGGGTTCCAAGGACGGGCTGTGTTTTCCAGTCTGTGTATGGGGAGTGATGGGAGCCAAGTGAAAGGCCCAAGCCCACCAACTCGTCCCTCTGTGGACATCCTAGCAGGAAAAGTTTGTAAGAAACGGTGAAGCTTCCAGAAGCCCTGTAACCTTAGGTAGTCAATCACAGACTTTCCAGGGTGGTCTGCTCTGACAGCCAGAATTTTCTGACCGTGATCTTAACATATGTTCAGTGGCCCACAGCTGGATCATCTTCAAACTGAACCTCACATTTTGTGCGCGCACACACACACACACACACACACACACACACACTGCCTCCAGGCCTTAGCTTCTTTTAAAAAGGGGGTGGGGGAGCCTATATCCTTCTTCCTTCATTTATTGATTACAGATCCATGTGGGGGAGTGCAGGCTCAGAGACAGCTTGTGTGATTTAGTTTTCCTCTTCTCAGAGATGGGATCTTCTCCCATCAGGGACTGAAAACATGTCCTCAGGTTTGTTGCAAGCCCCTTTACCTGCCGAGCCATCTCATGGGCCCTCATTTCTCTTTTTAATCACTGCCCCCTTGCTCCTTTGGAGCGGAATGAATTATGGGTAAGGAATGTGTCTGCCAGGAGGCCCCTGTCTGAGCCTAGAGACTGACAAGCCTCAGTTACCTGAAGCTTGAACTGAAGTAACACACAGGAGTGGAGGGTTGTCCTGCCGTGCACGCCAGGCCTCCTGTCCTGAAATACTAATGTGCCAGTGTCAGACGTGACAAAAATCAGGAGGAGGGGTGGGAGAGAAACTTAAAAAGTAAGGAACTTTCTGGAATGTAACCGCCACAACCCTGCTGTGTGGAATAATTGTCAAATTGTCAAATGTGTGCATAAACACATAAATAAGATGAATTTATTTTCATTATTCATCTTCTATGCTCTTTCTTTCCCTTATTTATGTTTTAAACAACAGTTACAGTAAATATAACATTTTTTAAAGGGGGGGGTAGAGAACCAGCTGTGGACGGGGAGATGATCAAGAAGCCCTGGTATACCCCAAATCCTGTTTCTTCTTTACAGTCAGCAAAAAAATAAAAAATAAAATAAAAAAGTCTTAACTGGAGTCCCGCTCCATCCCCACGTGGGTGGCAGGTGCTAGTTTATTCCGAAATGTCACAAAATCAGAATGTCACAGAGTGAGACACAAACTGGTGGGAACTGTTTTCCCAGACTCCCTACCCCATTCCTCAGAGACGCAGGGGTCCCCCTGGCTAAACCTAATTCTGAGCACTCTGAGTCACTAACGACGTAAATTAGCCAAGGTGACCTGTCTGGCAAACCTGGCATTCAGAGTCCCAGACCCCTATGAGCGCTGGTGCCACGTCTGACCACCAAGGCTGGGAGCATGAGTCACCAGGCTCCAGGAGCGGGATCCTGAGAGCCTCAGTTGCCAGAACAAGGATGCTAACGCGCTGAGCAATGAAAGCCCAGCGACCGAAGGAACAACTGGCATGAGCTTCGGACCTAGTGAAAGTCACGGCCTGCCACACACAGGAACTGCGCAGTGCGGGGACGTCCTCTGAGCTGCGGGCTCTGGGGCAGGCACAGCCCCACATGGCGCCTATTCCTCCGCCAGTGGAGAGGAAGACTTCACAAAAACCCAACCTTCACTCTACGATCTCCGTCCTCCAGCTTCTCACCAAAGTCTTTTCCTTCAGAGGCTGGGCTTGACCACGTGGGTTGCGTTGGCCAATCAGATGTGAGCAACTGTATCACCAAGCTTCAACGGGTGCGTGCTCCTCTGTAGTTGCAGTTGGAGGGCACGCGGGCCAGGAGGATGAGGGGTGGGTGCAGACCTCAATTCTACTGTCTCTGTTGGCTATTCATGCCACTCAAGCCTTGGGCTCCCTTTGTATACTTTGTAAACCCCTGCGTTTGTTCTTCGGGCTGTTTTAAGAGGCACTAGTTGCTTTTCCGTTGCTGTGATAAAATACCATGGCAGAAAGCAACGCAGACCATTCCGGTCGGGAGTATGGCGCCAAGCAGCAGGCACCGTGGCAGGAAGGAGAGGCTGAGAGATTACATCGTCAACCATGTGCAGAAAGCGGAGAACGGAAGTGGGACAAGGCCGTGAACTCTCAAAGCCCACCCCCAGTGATGTATTTCCTCCAGCAAAGCTCTATGTCCCAAAACAGTGCCACCAACTGGAGACTCAGGGTTCAAATGTATGTACCTCTACCACCATGTGAGATATCTGGAGAGGGGCGGAACTGATGGCTCAGCGGTTAACAGCGCTTGCTCTTGCCGAGAACCAAGGTTCAATTCCCAGCATCCACATCTGGGAGCTCACAGCCATCTATAACTCCAGTTCCTAGGGGCCCAACGCCCTCTTCTGGCCTCCATGGGCACTGCACACATGGTGCACGCACATACACTCAGGCACATGTGCACACATATAAAATAAGAGGACATCTGGAGGGGAGTGAAACTACACCAGAGGTTTGCAAAGGCCACACGGTTACACAAGTGTCCACTGGAGACTCAGAGCTAGTCTCCCAGTGCCAGGGGACACTGTATAGATCAGAGTTGTCGCATAAACACTGCCTGAGGGAAACTCAAAGCCAGTCCCCCATTTTGCTGAGGTCAGACCCCAAGCCTCACCCTCCCTTGGGCTTCCTAGGTCCCCTGGGCAAATTCTTCTGTACTCTTCTGGCCTGTTTCCTAGAGAGACTGATAAAAGGGAGGAGTGGCCCTTGGTGATAAGTTCTCCTGTCACTTGATGACTCTCGAGTGTGTCCAACAGCTCTTTTTCCTTTCTTTTAGAGTTTATATATTGAAATCTTTGACTTACCGAGGGGAAAGCAGACGCAAGCACACAAGTACAGACGCAAGCACACACGTGCACACACACTGTGGAAAGTTCAAAAGAGACAGATGGAAAAGCAGTGAAGAGTCTTGTCACTGCTGTGGGAGGCCACCCTGCCACATGCTTTGTCACTGCTGTGGGACCAAATGACCACAAATGACTAATGACCAAAGCCAAGAAATCCGTGCTGACAGTCTAGCCACCAAACTTCAGAACGTGTTTGAACGTTCCCAATTCTTACTCGTTTTCTTTGATTTCCTAGGACCTAATTCAGGATTTCAGGTTAGCTTTAGTGGCCACAGCTTCTTGGTCTTCCCCCGGGTTGTGCTGTATTCTGTTCTGCTTGGTTAATTTATTATTTCATTTTGTGTAATGGAGACTGCTGGGTGGCCCACTTTATTGGTTTCTACCTTATTCCCTTGAGACGGGGTCTCTCGCAGAACCCACCAAGCCCCTGCAATCCACCTGTCTCCACCCCCACGACACTGGGGTTAGCAGGCGTCTGCAGCCACGTCCAGATGTTTACATGGCTACTGGGGAATTCCCAACCAGGTGTCCTGCTTAATCAGCCAATGCTCTTGTCCACAGAGTCATTTCTTCAGCCCGTCTTTTGTGACACCGATCCTCTGACAAGCATTTTGAGGTTGTCTAATGTCTTCTGCTCCCCAGGCTGATGTTAGGTGGTGCACAAAGGAACACCTGCTGCGTGGCTGTTATGAGGGACACAGCAAAGCAAAGCAGCAATGCTCCATCCAGGCCTACCTTGCTGACCCAGGGAGTTGATGGGCTTTTTAAAGGCAGTTGCAGGACCTGAAAGTCCCACTCCAGGATGGGACTCACAGAAGCTTCACTCGTAGAGACCCACTCAAAGCCAACATTATGCGTCCCCCACCCAAGCCCCTACACCAACTGATGCATGGTTACCGGAAGCCAAGGGAGGAGTGGAGAGCAGTGGCTGGAATCTCGGGTGGAGGTCTAATGACCTTCTTTCCGTGAGGAAACATTAATAACCTCAGTCTTGTGAGGGACTCCTGTGGGTCACCACAGATGCTCTGATTCAAGATGGCAACAGCCAGGTTGTGCCCAGAGGACAGAGTTCCCGCTGCAATACCATAGCGACGTGTGCCCTTCTCAGGAGCTTCGTGACATTGGCACGTCTTATCACGGGTGAAGAAGTTTACTTTGATGGCAATGGCTTAAGTAGTGTCCGGTGAGTTCTGTTAAAACATGAGACACGCAAGTCCTACATACAGCCTGTGACTTTGTAGTGGTAGCCAAGATACCCTGAAACAGGAAGAATCCATTCAGTGTCCCTCTAGCTTATGTGATTTTGGACATAAGACTTTTATCTGGACAATATTTTCCTCACTTGGTAAAGGAGATTGAAAAGAACTATCTTTCTTGGTCGCTCTATAATAATCATTGTTGGTGACAGCCAGGCAAGCCAACAGGTGATCCATAGAATCAAAAGTGGAGGACCACAGTGAAAAACCACAAGCTGGAAGACCCGGGACCCATGCAAAGCCACCCGATATCTCAGTGCTCCTGTAAGGAGGGGGCAGAGCCAGGAGAATCCCTGGAAGCCTGACGTCAGGTATAGGAGCCATCAAACAACAGCTCAATCCTCAAACAAGGTTGCCTTCTGACCTCCACACCCTCAAATGTGTTCCCCTAACACACACACACACACACACACACAACCACACATTCACGCACCCAGACCTCAGCTGAATACTTCAGGCAAGCTGTGAGATCTTCTCCTCCTTTCTGTCCCGAGGAAGGGCCTCACTGGTTACAGACAGACAGACAGTCGGTCAGACGGGCCTGGAGAGCTGACTCAGCAGTTAAGAGCACTTGCTGCTCTTGCAGAGGACCCAGGTTCAGTTCCCAGCACCCACATGGTGACTCACAGCTGTCTGTAACTCTAGTTCCAGGGAATTCAGCGCCCTCTTCTGGCCCTTGTGGGTACTACATGTGGCACACGACAGGCAGGCAGAACGCCCATATACAGAAAATGAAAGTAATAAAAGCTCTTGGCGAAGTGAAGTGAGAAGATAACGTTTCTGAATAACTGTAATCAGCACCAGCTCACCCCACAAATGTCTATGAGGCGCTCACTATGCCCTAGGCACCATTACAGACCCTCGGCTGCCTCTGACCTGGGAGTGGAATTCTGCTTTCCTTGTGAAGTTTATGTCCCAGTTAGAAAGGTGCACAGTAGCAAAGCCAAGACAGGGACTAGGACACACCCTGGTTCAGTTGGAGTCCCTATTGCTGTGATGAAACACCATGACCAAAAAGCAACTCAGGGAGCAAAGGGTCTATTTGGTTACATACCCTGGGTCACAGTGCACTGAGGGAATCCAATGGGAGGGAACCTGGGGGCTGGAGCTGATGCAGAGGCCATGGAGGAGTGTGGCTGACTGGCTTGCTTAGTTCGTTTTCTTATAGAACCCAGGACCACCAGCTCAGAGATGGCACCACCCACAATGGGCTGGGCTGTCCCCGCTCCATCCCACCTCAATCACTAATTTATAAAAGGCCCTAGAGGTTTCCCTCTGTCCAGATCTTAAGGAGGCATTTCCTTAATTGAGTCAACTGTAGCTTGTGTGAAGCTAACACAAAAGTATTTCCTAAACAAGTCTACATCTTGTTTTGTTTCGTTTTGTGTTTTTCATTCCAGCAGAATTTTACAATGTAGCGCACACTGGCTCAGAACTGTGAATCCCCCAGCTTCCAGCTGCCAGGCACCAGGATTCCAAGCATGAGCAACCACACCGGGTTCAGCCCTCACTGTTTCACTTGACTGTTCCTTCCATGGGAATGGAACCCTGCATGTCCCACCCTTCAGAGTTTAAATACTGAGATTCTCCATACGTTTAGGTTTGCTCCTACTTCGTCAGTTAGAATGACTACTTCCTTGTGGAACCTGTTTTGCACCTCCCTGCCTTGAGTATCTATCATTCCAGTGCCCATAAATAACTGTCCCTTAGGTAAAAACCTCCAAAGCAGTCTTTGCCTCCCCCCAGCAACATTGGTCTAATTTTTTTTTAAGTGCATTGATGTTTTGCTTGCATGTATGTCTGTGTGGGGGTGTTGGATCCCCTGGAACTGGAGCTACAGACAGTTGTGAGCTGCCATGTAGGTGCTAGGACTTGAACCAGGGACCTCTGGAAGAGCAGCCAGTGCTCCTAACATCTGAGCCATCACTCCAGCCCCACACTAGTCTACTTTTCATTATGTGGCCCTGTTTTCTCTTTGTTGACAAGAACAGAAACCACATTTGTAAAGTAGTTGCCGAGACCGTCTTGTTGAGCCCAGGCTGCAAATAGGAGGAATGATGGGTAATTTTAAATGTCAACTTGCCACAACCTAGGGAAACCTGGGAGAGCCTGAAGAGATTTCCTAGATCAAACCAGCCTATGGGCGTGTGTGCATGGTGATTGTCTCATTTGTTAAGTGATGTAGAAAGATCAAGCCCACTGTGGGTGGCACCATTCTCTAGACAGGGAATATTGAGCGATACAAGACAGGAGAGAGATAAATGGAAGCAAGTGGTCGTAGGTACACTCAGTCTCCATGCTCCTCAGTGTAAACCTCATGGGACATGTGGCCTTGACTTCTGCTTGATGATGGAGGCTGTCACCTGGAATTGTGAGCTAAATAAACCTTTCTTACCCTACGTTGCTTCTGGTCATGTTATTTTATCACAGCAACAGAAAGGAAACTGGCAAAGAGGTTCTCAAATGTTTTTTGGTTGGACTGTTCCGTCAGTGAATGGACGAGCCTTGATTCTGCTTTTGTTTAACTGTGATGTTGGGAGGCCGTGGCTCTGCCTTTCTTGCTTCGTATTGGCTAAAATGATGTGAGACACACCGGTAGTGGTGCCCTTTCCTTTATGTCCCATTTCCTCTGCTAGTTCATCCCTCCCTCCTTGAAAGGTTTCTTTTTTTCCTTTTTTCCTACATTGAAAGTAATGTATAGGAAAGAAAACGTGGAAAGCATGAGTTATTGCCTTGGCAACCGAGAGCTTCAAAAACCACAGGGGTTGCTTCTCCTTGCCTGCATATAGTTCCCAACTTTTCGTGAACCTTGACAAAGCCCACGGTAAAAGGCTTACTCCCTTGGGGGTTTTGCTGGGATCTACTTCTACTAATATTAATGTTTTAAAAAGAATTAATTTTTAACTTTACTGACTGAGGTTACCTAGATCATAGTAGTGTATGAGCATGTCTGTGTGGTGATTGCCTTGATTGTTAAATGAAATAGAAAGACCCAGCCCACTGTGGGTGGCACCATTCACTAGACACATGACAGGGTGTATCAATGTCTCTAGCACGGTTTTGGGTACATATTCAGGCCAGCTGCCGGCAAAAGGGAAAACGAAAAGTACTAAGTTCTGACTCAATTTGCTCCCCCCCAGCAATGCCCTCCTCCCTCCTTTCACACCTCACTGTGGGAGTCTTACACTCCCAGCCACAGGGACATGCTTTGTATGACAAATTGGAAATCTTTCGGGGGAGGGGGGAAGTCAAGCGAAACTCCAAACCAGCACTGATTTGTGAGGAATGTTCTAGAAGATGAGCAGCCTCAGCCTCGTGATTTGACACGGTACATACAGTCACAGAGGCCTCCGTGACAGGGGGACTTCTGTAGGATGGAGTGTGATTTCCTTGTTTTCCATTCATAATTGTCTAGGATTAAAATCGCTGGTTAAAGGCTGCCTAGAGGGTTCAGTGAGAACAGGAGCTTGCTGCCAAGCCCAAAAACCTGAGTTCGAGCCCTGGAGTTCACACTGTGAAAGAAGAGAACTGACTCCCAAAAGGTGTCCTCTGTTCTGTTTGCTTTCCTGTTGCTGTGATGAAACACCATGACCAAAAGCAAGTTGGGGAAGAAAGGGTTCATCTGGCTTACGTTTCCAGGTTATAATCCATTACAGAGAAGTCAGGGCAGGAACTCAAGCAGGAGCAGAGGCAGGGAACATGGAGGAGTGCTGCTTATGAGCTTGATTTCTTATACAATCTGGAGCCCCTGCCTAATGGGTGGGGTAGGGGGGAGCAGAGACCACACACAATGAGTGGGGCCCTCCTTCATCAACTGGCCATTAAGAAAATGCTCATAGCCGGGTGTGGTGGCACACGCCTTTAA
>NC_034592.1:152361673-152387349 GCF_900095145.1 Mus pahari
ATACACACACACACACACATGAATTATTCCCGTGAACCCACATACATTCATAACTAAGCAACTTGTTATAGATTAACAAAATATAAGCAAGCAAGATCATTTTCTCAACCAGTTCCTCTTACTGTCAGGTTGCAATTTGCAGTTACAAAGAAGGGATCAATTATGTCATTATTTATCTTTAAAAGTAATATAAAAAAATCTTAAAAGAATCACAAATCTAAACTTTTATATATATAAAAAAAGCAATCAGCCATTTCTCCTCTAAATCCTCAGGGTGCATACTCATTAAAAATTTTTAATAAGTCATATCAGGAAGCTGAGGGCAAAAATGGGTACAAGAAATTAATTGCCACCTTGATTACCCGTCCAGCTTTAGCCAGAAAGAGGCACTTCAGCTAGCACCAGTCTACTGCTGCTGTTCTTGTTCCTTGACCTTAAAAACATCTTCGCTCAGTAATCAAAGTGTGCTTTTCTGAACTCTAAATTGTTCAAGATTGTGTACATCAAAGCCACTAGCAGAAACACTTTAACCTATCTTTACTAACCATCTACTTCTCCAAATTCTTTCTAAGGGTGATGGATGCTATTAACAATCCGCACCTTTAAGGCCTTTCTGAGGGTGGAGTCGTTCATTTGACTCAGCAGCAAGGCTTGGAAAAGATCAAGCACTATTGTTATAAGTACCGGTGAGGGGCTGGAAGCCCCCTTTAGAGCTGTCATAGAGCTCATAGATTAGGAGGGTCACAAGAGGAACAGGCAGAGCAAAACCCCATAACAGCAGGAAGTTCTCAGGACACATGCTCCTCCAGGCTCTGCCTCCCTGAGACCTGCTTGATGTGGCCCAGGGATCAAACTCAGTGTTGATAAGGGGCTTGTGTCCTTCAAGCTCCCTGAACCTCAGGGGTTCACCCACAGAACGAAGAGATCAACGCCCACGTTTACAGCTAGAGAGTGCAGCACCAAGAAGCCTGTCGTGGGTACATGAAGCTGCCTGCCATACTCTGGTTGTGGTTCTCAAGGCATGTGTTATGGTTTTGTCTTCTTGGTTTTGTTTTCGAGACAGGGTCTCTCTGGTCAACCCCGGCTGTCTTGTAATTCGCTACGTAAACAGGCAGGTCTCGGCTCACCAAAATCCTCCTGCTTCTGCCTCCTGAGTGCTGGGATCCAAGGTGTGCGCCATCACACGCGACTATTGAGTTGTCTTTTAATGTGTGCAATTTAGTAACCTTGTTGACTCTAAGCATCTTGAAGGGAAGAATCATGTCTTCCAGTGAACCCAAACTATCACACAAATTAAGTGTGGGGGTGGAAATGTCAGTCCTTCAAGGATCTGGTGTATGAATGGAGGTCGTGAGATCATACCAGACACAATACACATGATGTCCCTCTACAGGGTCCCGTTCCTTGAACGATAGATGGCTTTATTCCTAAGTATGGCGCAGGGTAATGTTTGGTGCCTGGGCAATGAATGAGCGATGCATTCAATGAATGGGCAAATGAATGAATGGATGGATGGATGGATGAATGGACCTGTGAATGAATGGATGAGTGGATGAATGGGTGGAAAAATTTGCCTCTAGTTAAGTGCAGCAATAACAAGAAAGAGATTTTACTTAGTCGTCTGGCTTTCAAATGCCTCTGCCAACAACGAAAACTTCCTTCCAGGGAGGGCAGATGGCGGCCTGCACAATGAACAGTTTAATCTTTAGAAAATGGAACAGCGTTGCCAGCAAACTCCATTTTTCTCCACGAACACATTGTCAATAACATGCATTCTGAAATATGTGGTGAAATTGATGGCCGGGCCCTGATGGATGGGAACAGCGACAAATTAAATGATCCCTTTCTCTTTCTCCTGACTCACCTGGGGTCCCTCAGACCAGCCCCTCCTCGCACTGGTAATCAAGGAGATCTAGTTAAAATGCCTCGTGGTGTGATGGCTCTATGGAGAGATGTCCAGAGCCTCTTGCCTTAAAATCAGGATGAGAGGCATCACTCATGGGATAATGACCAGCTTAGGAAGTCGCTGGCTCTCCATCGTCACATAAAAGCAGATATTAGGGGCTGGAGAGATGGCTCGGTGGTTAAAGCATTGACTTTTCTTCCAGGGGATTCTGTTCCCAGCACCCACACAGAGTAAATCACAACTGCCTATAACTCCAGCCCCAGGGGACCTATGCCCTCTTCTGGCCTCCACAAGCCCTTGGAGCTCCTGTATACAGACACACACATTGACACACACATATATGCATAATTAAGAATAAAGTAAATATTTCTTTAAAAAGAAAGAACCACATGGCTTAAAGGTGACCCGGCCACCAAAGTTCTTTATCCTTGCAGGTTGGGGCCTCTTAGCTATCTGATGACTCCCAAGAGGCCTTTCTCAAAACTAATATTTTGAAAGACAGGAAATGAAAGCCTTATTTTTTTTAATCATTGCAGCACACTTATCAAATATTAAAGAATGCAATTTGCGGGTGTCGTGACATATGAAGCCATTCCGTGCATTAAGCAGCATGACCATCGCCACAGCTAATCCCTGGTGTGGTCACAACATAATGAGCGGAGTTAATATCGCGGAGGCCGTGCAGCCGCTCAGATGTGACACGAGGTGTCTGTGACATTTCGGTTTAAAATGTTGGTGATAAAAATGACAACACGTTACCATTGTGGTCTGATGTCACTAAAGAAAGCACCGCCTTTATCGGTTCTCAGCCTTTGGGCTGCGATCAAGTCAGTGCAGCCATAGACATGGCTTCCTTTCCCACCCACATGCGTGGATCTCCTGAATTCGATGTACGGCTGCCAGGTGAAGACTCACTCCTAGTTTCCTGTGGTATGCGTATGACAGTATGCAACCTAAGTGGGGTGGTACCCGCCAGTAACCCTGGCCGGTACTCTAATCAAGCCTGATTTACCGTGTATTGATTGATCGATTGATTTTGTGTGCGTGTATGTGTGTCAGCATGTGCCACGGCTTGCACGTGGAGGTCAGAGGGACAGCGTGCTGGAGTAAGTTCTTTTTCCAGCGTGTGGATCCTCAGGTCACTGGGCTGGGCAGCTCCTCCACCCACTGAGTCCTTCTGAATCTTCTTTTCTCATGACCACTTATGAAAACCGCTCCTGAGCACATGGCTTTGATGTATAGATGTATAGTCCACAGACTTGCCCAGAGCCTGTCAGTCAAACCTCTCCCACGCCCACAGTCCAGGCAGTTAAGCATGGAAAGGCCTGTCTGCTGAAGATAGCTTTAACTAGAAGATGCAGCCACCAGAAGGCAAGGACCAAAGTCATTTTGTTTCTACCTGAACATCTGACACACACATAGCACCGTGCTGGACCTGGGGGGGGGCGGTCTCAACTCACATGTATTCCATTTTAAGATTTATTATTTTAAGCCAGGCGTGGTGGCGCACGCCTTTAATCCTAGCGCTTGAGAGGCAGAGGCAGGTGAATTTCTGAGTTTGAGGCCAGCCTGGTCTACAAAGTGAGTTCCAGGACAGCTAAGGCTACACAGAGAAACCCTGTCTCAAAAAACCAAAAAAAAAAAAAAAAGATTTATTATCTTAAATGTGTGTGTGTGTGTGTGTGTGTGTGTGTGTGCATGGGTGTGTGTTTTGAGGAATATGGGGGCAGATGCCAACAGAGGCCAAAGACATCAGGTTGTGAGCTACGGATGTGGGTGCCAGGGACAGAGCATGTGTCCTCTGAGAGAACAGTCAGCACTTTTTAACCAACAAGCCACCTCCCCAACCTGTCAGCAGTCACTTCTATCTGGAGCATCTGTCACCAAGGCCAGGACTGTAGGCCTGTCTGGAGTAAGTTCTTTTTCCAGCGTGTGGATCATCTCGGGAGAAGGAACCCACTACCAGCGAGACGGCCGTCCCCGCCATGGGCGTCCCACGGGTGCTCGGAGAGCTGTTTTCCAAAGAGTGAGGGATGAGAAACTCGCTCCACAGAAAGCCAAATGCCAAATATCTTCGGGTTTCCTTTGCTGTGAAGAGACACCATGACCATGGCTACTCTTATAGAGGAAACATTTCATTGGGGCTGGCTTATAGTTCAGAGGTTTCGTCCATCGTCATCGCAGCAGGAAGCATGGCGACATGCAGGCAGACGTGGGGCTGGAGGAGGAGCTGAGAGTCCTAGATCTTGATCTGAAGACAACAGAGACTGTCTATATGACCTCAAAACCCTGCCTCCACAGTGACACACTCCAACAAGACCACAATTCTAAAAAGAGGCCACACCCGCTGATAGTGCCACCCCCTGTGGGTCAAGCATTCGGACACAGGAGTCTATGAGGGCCACTCCTATTCAGACCACCGCACCGAAGCGTGCACTCTGCAGACCACAAAGCCTTGGCCTACACAATTCAGCTCTGAGAGTAAGGAGCCCCAGACAACAGGCAAAACGGCACACGGAGCGCACTCCGTGCTTGTAAGGCCTCGTCAATAGATGCTGAAACTGGAATCTCATGTCGTCTTCTTGTGTCATGAATTTGTGTATCTTCATTTCTCAATCTCTTTTTAAGATGTGAAAAGCACTCTTAGCTCTTAGGCCATAAAAAAGTAAACAGGAGGTGGGATTTAATGCGGGGCCGGAGCTTGTCACTGGACAAAGGGCTTTATGGCTCTGGTTACCGAAGCTGGATTTCCCGAGACTGGCTGAGCCTCCATCCACATTGACCTTGAATCTACTTCCTTCTTGCTCACGTGTTCCCTCACCGTTGAGGTTTGGCACCCGCAGATGCTCTGCGAGACACGCAGTCATTCCAAACATTGGGTCCTCATTTTCCCTTCCCCAACTGTGTCAACTCAGGCTACAACTAAATGCTACAGACTGGGGGAGGGGAGGTTTGCGCGGCAAATGGGTCAGCCTGTGTGTGCACACACTTGGAATGTTCACGGGGTCAGCCTGTGTGTGCACACACTTGGAACGTGCACATTTCCTCTTCTCACTAACTACCCTTTGAAGGCTGCCTCACACTCTGAGGTACTGGGGATTCATGGGAACTGGGGGTTCAGCCAGTTACATTGCTTTGCCAATTAAGCCCTTGTTTCTTTCCAGTCTCTGCCTGCCTCCAAGGACCACTGCCCATCTTCTGACCCACCTCAGGAGAGGAAGCTTGAGACTATGGGTCCCCCATGCCAACCCCCCTTTATTTTCTTTCCCATTGCTTCACACATAGCTCTGCTTGGAAGGGATGAAAGGTTTCTCATAAATTCTGCGTTGTTCTTTGGATACATATCATTGCTATCCCACAGCAAGTCTAGGGGCAAGTCTCCATTACTTTATTTAAGAAGGCAGCGAGATTCAGAGCCAAGATCAGAAAACAGCCTGTGGTTCCGAAGATGCCCTCTAGGGGGCAGTGTAAACCTGTGGCCCTGGTGGGCGGGGCAGGTGAGTGAAGACGACATTTGAGATGTAGACTCCACTTCTGAGAGCCATGGTGACCTCAATCCCTTCATACTCCCAGGAGTCAGTGGGCCTTTCTGGAAAATGGCACCGCTGGTCATTCTCACCTCAGTCCTGCTGTGGGAAGCTCCTTACCGAGAAAGCTCCTCCCACGGTGCCTGGGGTGGGCTCTTTTCTGAGCAGAGCCCAGGACTTGGACAAGACCTTGTGACCTGGGGCTGATAACGTGAGGTGTGCTGCCTTTGGAAACAGTGGTGTGCGCTTTTGATTTTGCTTGGGCGTTTGTTTTGTTTGTGTGGTTTGCTATAAAAGGATAAATTATTTGTTTTGTGTCTCAATAATAAAAATAATAATAATAATAATAATAATAATAATAATAATAGAGTTGAGTAGCCAGGCCCAGCACAAGGGAGGCTAAGACTGGGCTAAGATGAGTTTGAGACTGGTCTGCTGGTCTGGGTTGCATAACAAGGCCTTGGCCAACCTGAGCTACATAGTGAGTGTGTATCAAGGAAAAGGGAGGGAGGGGAGAACTAGCTGGTTCAGTGGAAGAGACTAACAAGTTAAGGTATCAAATGCTAAAGCAGCGCTCCTCAGTCTCAGTGTGTTACAGTCTCCTGAGAATCAGTAGACCCCAGAGAGCCGCCGCCATACCTGAGACAGACGGTCACAGAACCTCTGGGGGTTGCCTCCAGGGCTGGTGACTCTGTGGAGTGGAGCCAGGATGGAGATGTGAGTCCCTGTGGGGCACAGTCAGGTCACCTGTCAGCTGTGAACTTGGCCTGGTTGCCTGGTTTCCTTCCCTGACGGTCTTGTCAAAATTAACTGCTCAGTGGGGCTGGACAGAGAGAGTCCTCCAAAGGTGAGACTCTTGGGACTCACATACCGTCCCCAGCACCCACATGGCTGCTCACAACCACAGTGACTCTGGTTCCGGGAGATCCGAACCCTTCTCCTGGTCTCTAAAAGGGCACTGAATACATGTGGCGCATTGTATACACTCAAACAAAACACCCATACACATTTTTAAAAATTGGAAAAAAAGCCTTTTTGACCGTTAAACATGTAAAAGCGTCCAGCAATGAAAACTTGAGACAATTACTTTTAAAAAGTGGATGTTTTGTTTTGCTGAGTTCATTGTTGTTGGTTGGTTGGTTGGTTTAGTTTTTTGTTTTTTGTCTTGTTTTGTTTTGAGTCAGGGCTTCTCTGCATACCCTTGGGTATCCTGGAGCCTGCTCTGTAGACCAGGCTGGCCTTGAACTCAGAGATCTGCCTGCCTCTGCCTCCTCAGTACTGGGATTAAAGGTCTATGCTGCTGCCACGGGGTTCTTACGGGTATTTCTTATTATAATTATGAACAGCATCCAATGCCCAAAATGTCTGCTCCTTTTTTTTCACCAATAGCAGGAAGGTCAGGGGTCAGGGGTGGAGGGTGGCCCTGAGGCCATCCACTTCCATTTCTGTGATACAGAGAGAGGAATGGGCCAAGTGTGAAGACATTGACCTACTATGTACAAGATATATTCTTTACAGCAGTGAGGGCTGACAGACAGAGGCGTTTGGAGAAGCCAGTCTGGACTCTGAAATAAGGAAAGACCCTCTGGGGTTGGGCTATAGATTGGCATGCTTCAGACATAAATAAATTAATTTCTTCATTTATTTATTCATGAGGGTTCTTGTGACCCACAGCATGTGTACGTGGGCGTTAAAAGACAACTTCGCAGAGGACGTTACGCCCAGGACTGAACACAGGTCAGCAGTTTTCTGGGCAGGAGGCTTTGTTCGCTGAGCCACCTCACCGGTCCATAAATAACTGTCCTTTTTTTAAAGACAGGGTTTCACCAAGCATCCCTGGCTGGCCTGGACCTCCCTAGGTAGACCAGGCTGGCCTGGGTCTCAGAGATCTACCTGTCTCTGCCTCCTGAGGGTGGGTATTAAAGGCATGCCACCATGCCTGGCCTTGTTTTTACTTTTGTTTTGTTGTTTTGTTTTGTTTTATCTTTTAGCATCTTAAGGAACCTGTGCTCTTGGGAGCAGTCTTCAAGAACTGTTGTTAACTGATCTGAGACTCAGACAACTCTTGATTTTATCTCAGGGTCACTGGGGGAAAGTGTACCACAACAGATGGCCTCCAAGTCCCCCCTTGTAAGAAGGAAACAAGACCTCACCTTGCTTGTTTGTGACATCTGTAACTGGTCATTGAGACCGATCCTGCCCTCTTTAGGCGCCTGAATACATGTCACACACACACACACACACACACACACACCATTTGTTTTTATTAAATATTCTAAGAAATTAAAGCAGACCCTGGTGTGGTGGCACATACCTATAATCCCACTGTTCTGTAGCTCAAGGTCAGCCTTGGCTACAGAACAAGATCAAGGGCCAGCCTGGGCTAGATGAAACTTGTTCTAACAAAACAAAACAAGCCTAAATATAACAGCAGCAGTTACGCTTTGGGCCAATGATGAGCATCCAATAAAGGAAAAGATTCATTAAAACGGGAGAGATCATTCTGAGAAGCAAGCTTTACCTGCATTGGCTATTCTGTGACCCAGCACTCCAGCGTTTTTTTTGCCAGTGTAGACGCTGCCACACACTGTACCCCAGAGGCTTGGGATCCATAATCACAGCGGTGAAGAATAGTCTCCGCGTGTCTGTTGTCCACGTTCCGAAGGCAGACAGCGGTTCCTAAGTGCCAACAGCTCCCAGTTTCGGCTCCAATGAAGTCCCCCGGCTGGGGCTACACTGTGAACCTCATTTGGCCATAAGTCACTTGGAATAAATAACAGTTGGCTCTGCGCCCCCGCGTAGAGAAGATGGGCGCCACAGTGAATCATGTCGTTGGCGGGCCGACTTGAAGCTGTCTGGGTTGTTAATGGTGATGTTTGCCAGCGTGTGGACCTCTTTCAAACAATTTAAGGGCTGTTGGGGAGGACAGCGGTGTGGCTCTCAAAGAATAGGTGCAGGAAATCACTTGTTTTCTCTCTCCCATGGCCAACCCCCGACAGCCACCACCAAGAAGCATCATCCAACATGAGACCTGCCGCCTCCAGATGGGAAATTATAATCAGCATCAAAGGTGCCGGGGGGGGGGGGGGGGCGCGTTGTCCTTTCTGTTCTCGGGATGATGCCCTGATATGTCTTCCCTTTCAATTTACGTTTGGAAAAGCTGACAGCAGCTAGACAGTTTCAATCCTTATCATTCTTGGTTACATAGTTTTCCCGAGTAATGCTACTCCAGGAAATTCTCTTCAGCCCCAACGACAGCAGCAAACACTGGCCAAGAAAAGGCTTGAGGGCAGAAGCACCCAGACCGCCAGCTGTCCCTACCACCTCATCCCCCCTCCCCCTCCCCGCCTGACCAGAGCAGACCCTCCCTCTCCCAGACCACGCCCCTGTGAGTAAGGCGGTGGCGTGGCTCACCCTCTGCTGGACTTGTCCAAGGCAGGGCCGGTATTACTAGGCTCTTGGTGAAATGGTCAGTGTGTGTGTGACTGGGAGTTGCGTTCCCATATCGCCGTCAAAGGTTTTATCCTGTGTGTGTGTGTGTGTGTGTGTGTGTGTGTGTGTGTGTGTGTGTGTGTGTATAAAAGAAGAGGAACTTCCCTTAGCTTCACACCTGAACTGACAAAGGATTTCCTTTCACCCTGTATGGAGCTGAAGAGAACCTCTCTTGCTACTTTCATTTTTAAATTTCTGGAAAGACTAATCCGTTTTCTGAGGCCTAATAACCTATCTCTCAAGCATAAACAAATTTCATGTGTATGTTTGAAAATGTATTCTAAATCTAAATCCCATTCCACAGCGTTTCCAAAGCACTTTGTTACATACTACATGATAAAACCACAAGAGAAGAGAGGGTCATTAAAGGAACCTTGGTTTTATATTTTATTTTGCTGATTTTTTGAGATAGGGTTTCTTTGTGTATAGCCCTGGCTGTCCTGGAACTTGCTCCATAGGCCAGGCTGGCCTTGAATTCAACACTACCCTGCTTCTTGCTTAAATTTCTATTTTATGTCTATACTGTTTTGTCTGCATGTTTGTCTGTGCACAGAGTGCATGCAGTGACCACAGGGGGCAGCAGAGGGCACCAGAGGGCATCAGAACCCCTGGAACTGGAGTTACAGGTGTTTATGAGCCACCACGTAGGTACCGGAAACTCAATTCAGGTCCTTTGGGAAAGCAACCAGTGCTCATAACCATTGAGCAGTCTCTCCAGATCCGGGAATACGCATCTCCATGGGGCACTTACGGTACACTAAGTGATGCGCACGAAGGTGCTATATTTCACAAACGGAGAAACAGGAGAGAGAAATGTCTTTCCCAAAAGTCATGCAGCCGATGACCAGCACAGCCACGCTGCTAACAGATAGACCAGAGGGATGTGGAGCAAGCAAGCCGCACCCAGAGGTAGAGAGAGCGCTTGCCTCACATGCACAGGGCCTCGTGTTTGACCCCCTAGCTCCGGGAAAAGACAGGAAAAATAATTTTTGCAATCTTCCTTTGGGGATTGTAAGAACTAAATAGGGACCAGAGGGGTGGCTCGAACAGTAAGACGCTTGCCGTCCACCTAAACACGGAGGAGTTCATGGGTATATGTGCACTTGCATGCACTTAAGCATGTGGAGAGAGAGAGGGAGAGAGAGAGAAAGAGAGAGAGAGAGAGAGAGAGAGAGAGAGAGAGAGAGAGAGAGAACAAAAATACTTTCAAAGCACTGAATAAAACAGATGCCTACTAGCAACCATGAAGACCTGACTTCGGGTCTGCACAACCCACACATAAAGCTGGATGAGATAGTACACAGCTGTAATCCCAGCCCTGGGGCAGCAGAGACAGGCAGGTTCCTGGAACTCAGTGAGGTGCTCCAAGTTCAGTGAGAGACCCTGACTCAAAAGCTAAATAAAATAAGGCGGAGGAAGATACCAGACATAGTACTCTGGCTTCCACATGTATGTGCACACGCGCACACACACACACACACACACACACACGTGTGTGTGTGTGCTCACAAACATGCACATGCACACACTCGAAAAATTAATAAAACAGCAGTCGTACCGTCATACCTCGGGTCAAAGATTGGCACCCAGTGAAGGATAGAGCCAAATATTTAAAACAAAAAGTGAGTATCCCTTTCTGTCTTTAATAATAACAATAATTTTAACCATTCTTTATTACAAAAAAAGAGTTAAGTTTTACTTAACACTGAGTTCCGTTTCTTTTCAATAACTATTAAACCCAAGCCCTGTCGAAGCATCATTCTGGGGACAGATTGGTGTTTAAAAGCTCGTGGGGAGTGGAGAGGGGCGGATAGCAGGGGCTGGCTCCCTGCCTTATCGTTTTTATTTAGACTGACAGACCTTTGATTATAATTGGGGATGACCATTCAGCAGTTAAAACCCCATAATCCCGTCACTAGCCGTCAGGAGGGGTTCTTGGGCGAAGCTTCATGCCAGCTTTCTTTCCGGCTTCTTAACCACGAGGGCGCCTGAGGATGAGGAGTGTGAGCTAAGGAAAGATCTGCCACTGAGATCATCTGAGCTGACACACGAGTGATGATGCAGGTGACACTCGGTGACAGCGTTGGCCCCACTCTCAGGAGGCCTCGGATCTTCTCGCCTGCCTCTCGCGGTGTCCCAGGAGTGGTACCCCTGTCTCTGATGGCTCCATCCAACAGCCATTTTACACAAAGACACACAGAAGGTCTTGAGCCATTTTGGGGTGTAGCTCAGGGAGACCTTAATGCTAACTGGTCTGGAATAAAGAGCGCTTAAGAAATTACTGATGCCTACCTCTGGGTGTGTCTGGGACACGTGCAACCCTGAGGCCAAATCAAAGGATGAATCCTTTAATGAGTTCTGTGATGGCTTGTACAAGCTTGGGCTAGGGAATGGCACTATTAGAAGGTGTGGCCTTGTTGGAGTGGGTGTGGCACTACGTGCATGGGCTTTAATACCCTGGTCCTAGGTGCCTGGAAGTCAGTCTTCTCTCAGAGGCCTGCAGGTGAAGATGTAAAACTCACAGCTCCTCCTGCACCATGCCTGCCTGGAGGTTGCCATGCTCCTACCTTGATGATAATGGACTGAACCTCTGAAACTGTAAGCCAGCCCCAATGAAATGTTGTTCTTTATAAGAGATGCCTTGGTCACGGTGTCTGTTCACAGCAGTAAAACCCTAACAAAGACAAGTTCATAACTGGCACATTATTTGGTGGTGGTGAAGTGGGGGAGGAGTCATAGGAGGGAACGGGTCTCAGGGGAATGTCCTTGAGGGCCATAGCTTGTCCCCTTCCTGTCTCCCCCTTTTCTTCAGCATCTTCTCTGCCATGGTGGATTGAAATCTTCAGCACGCTGAGCAGAAGTCTTTCCTCTGTTACGCTGTTTTGGTTGAAAGTTTGGTCACAGCTAGAGAAAGCTAACAAGGGCCCCCATAAAACAGGCAGAAAGGGATTGTATTAAGCAGCGCTCCCTACTCTCTCATTGCACAGCCAGTTGAGACCGGTGACAGCAGAGGGAGGACCCGTGGAACCTGTTTGCTCTGCTGCTGATTAGAAAGGTCTCCAGCATACAGGGTCCCCAATGGAGGAGCTAGAGAAAGTACCCAAGGAACTGAAGGGGGCTGCAACCCTGTAGGTGGAACAACAATATGAACTAACCAGTACCCCCTGAGCTNGNGTCTCTAGCTGCATATGTAGCAGAAGATGGCCTAATCGGCCATCACTGGGAAGAGAGGCCCCTTGGTCTTGCAAACTTTATATGACCCAGCAAAAGGGAAGGCCTGGGCCAAGTAGTGGGAGTGGGTGGGTAGGGGAGCAGGGGCGGGGGGGGGGGATATAAGGAACTTTCAGGATAGCATTTGAAATGTAAAGAAAGAAAATAATTAAAAAAAAGAAAAAGAAAAAGAAAAAAAAGATTCAATTAAAAAAAAAGAAAGAAAGAAAGAAAAGAAAAGAAAAAGAAAGGTCTCCAGCCTCAAGCCCTGGGCAGCTGCCTGCCTGGCTCATGTCCTGATGTGTCTGTCACTCATTTGATACACCTGGGAGATTTATTACCAGCCAAGCTTTAAAAGAAGTTCAAAAGTTGAGATTTCTTTCCAGTAGTGTGATCATAGCTAGCATGTCACTCCTACTCCTATGTTCCAAGGAAAAGACTACCCTGATAACTAACAGTGTTCCTCCTCAAGGGTGGGCTAAAAACGCCCCTCACCACGCAGCTCTGGTCTCCCAGGTGCAGATCCTACAGAAGCCAGGAGCAACAAAATGTGCCTCCCAGTAGAGGCTTTGAAGTGAAGAAGAAATATATTTATGTTGAATACTGACTATTAGAATAATCCATTTACTCATGATCATGTCACCTTGGTTAAGTCACTTCAGGAACCTAGGCCTCTGGAAGGGAAGAGTGGGTTGACATCAGATCATGACACGATTGGTCAAATCACACCACTATTGGACTAGAGAGCCACATGGCCCACTGCTGCTGACATGGCCAATGGCTGTAACTGAGACAGCCTTTTTGATGTTTGGGAAAAGAAAAGAAGCAGGTCTTCTTCCTAGTACTCAGAAACTGGTGTGTGTGTGTGTGTGTGTGTGTGTACACATGTCTGTATTTGTACATGTGTGAATATGTATGGATTTTTGTGAGTTTATAGATGTTAGTGTGTATATTTGTGCATGTGTGGGTGTATGGATGTGTGTAAGTGTATACATGTTTGTGCACATGTGTATATGTGGGTGTGGGTGTGTATGGGTGAATGTGTGTGTCTGTGTGTGCACACATCTGTACATATGTGAGTATATGTGTGTATATGCACGTGTGTGGGTGTGTATGGGTGAATGTGTGTCTGTGTGTGCACACATCTGTGCATATGTGTGTATATGTGCATGTGTGGGTGTGTATAGGTAAGTGTGTGAGGGTATGGGTATATATAGATGTGTGTGAATGTATACATGTTTGTGCACGTTTGTGTCTGTGAGAGAGAAAGAGAGACTTCCCTTTCCTAAAGCAGTTCATCTCAGCCTGTTTTCAATGGTAGAAAAATTAAATGGAAGAAAACCATTAGCAAGGGCCATCTGGGGCTGAGGATGTGGCTCACCGGGTAGAGAGCTTGCCTAACATGCACGAAGCCCTGGGTTCTATTCCCAGCACTCCATTGAGTGTGGTTGTAGTTCTGATTCACAGTGAGTGTGAGGCCAGGCTGAGCTCCGGGACCCTCTGCTGGGAGGAGGGAGTGTGTCGAGCAGGGTACACATCTGGAGGCACATCTGTGAAGGAGGTCGAATTCAAGGCCAGACTGGGGCACATAATAAAAGTGAGAGCCATTTAAAGCATTATCTACCTACCCGCCTGAGACCCCGTCTGCATGTCAGACTATTACATGCATTTAGGCAATTGTTTTATCCTCAGTAAGAACTGAAGTTTGTCCACCAAAGTGTAAGGGTTTCTTTGCAGAGAGGCGATTTCTCTTAGGGAAAGCTAAATGAGGCTCTGGCGGTGAGGCCGAGTGATGAGATGAGCCAATTTGGATTTTCAAATTGTAAATCAATTTGAAAAATATGAACCGCGGGCTTCTCTGAGGACGGCACCATTAAAAGTCCTTGTCTCCATTTTTTACTTTGTCTCTTTGTCATAGTCCTTCTTGTTTTTAATGCTTTTTTTTTTTTAATTTTCAACATGAATATTTCGCTTGTGTTTTTTTTTTTTCTAAACAGCTTTGAGGAGCCCTAAAATAGGAGTTATGAGCCACTACCTCCTTACCTTACCTGATCACCACAGGAGGAAGCCACCCAAACCTATCAGCTTCAGTCCACTCCAGAAAAGGATGTGCATGTGTGCACGTGACCAAAGTACCTGAGCTTGAAAGCAGTTGTTACGGGAACCTGTGTAGAGAGGCCTGAGAGTTGCTGCACCACCTGCTGCGGGGCTCTCCACAGTAGCTGGAAGCTTATGTTCCAACCTCTGTTCCCTTCCAGCCACGCAGTGTGACTAGAGTACCGAATCCCAGCAAAAACAGAAGGCGCAGGCAGAATGCAGCAAGAGCCATGTCAGGGGGCCACTGACCCAAGCAATTGGCCAGAGGATTTAAAGAGTCAGTGTGGCTGTCCTAACTAGGCTCCTATTGCTGTGATGAAACACCATGACTGAAGCAACTTGGGGAGGAAAGGGTTTATTCGGCTTACACTTCCACAGCACTGTTCATCACTGAAGGAAGTCAGGACAGGAACTCAAACACGGCAGGAACCTAGAGGCAAGAGTTGATGCAGAGGCCATGGAGGGGTGCTGCTTGCTGGCTTGCTCACCATGACTTGCTCAGCCTGCTTTCTTATAAAACCCAGGACCATTAGCTCAGGGATGGCCCCACCCACAGTGGCCCCACCCTCCCCCATCAATCACTAATTAGGAAAACAGCCTTCAGGCTTGCCCACAGCCAGATGTTGAGGAGGCATTTTTTAAATTGAGGTTCCCTCCTTTGAGACAACTCTAGCTTATGTCAAGTTGACATAAAACTAGCCAGTACAATGGCCAAATTAAAGTATAAACAATTCTAAGCATCTGGCTTCTTAATGAATATGGAAATAATGGTATCATTTTGCCTGGCTGCCCCTCCCAAACTCTACTTAATGAACATAGCCACTGACTTCTTAGATATATAATTAGTTTTTTTTTTTTTCACTTACACCCATTTTATTTTTCTCACAGTAGCACAACATATTAGGAGGGGCAGAGAAAGACTTTTGAAACAAGAAAGTTAGGGCTTCAACAGAGGCCTGAGAGTCACCAGTATTTGATTTCTTTCTAGCTTAAGCCAGTTTATGTAATCCATTGCAGGCAAAGAAATAGAAACACTCTTAATGGCCTGCCTTAATTTCCTACTTAATTTGCTTCTAGGATCTTTTTTTAAAGTCTCAGGGAGTGGGGAGGAAACTAGAGAAAAATGGGGAGTGGTTTTATTTTATAAAATAATAAAACCCCACATGTTCAACTTACCAAATGAAGACTCAGGAGTCAGAGGCGGTGGTGAACGCCTGCTGGCTCAGAGAGGCAGAGAAAGCACCCAGCTGACCTTCCCCTTCCACCAGCTTCCCAGAAGGAAAAGGCCCCTGCTCCTTCTCCACGCTGTCCTAAGTACCCTTCAGCTTAGAGACCCTCCTTTCTCTTTCCTGGGTTTTCTTCTGTTCACTCCCTGTCGACTGGTTGCTAGCTCTGCCTCTTGACCTATTGTTGACTTTATTTAACTCTTGTTTACAGAAAACTCTTGGGTTAAAGGTCTGCACTAGGGCTGAGCCACACCACAACGAGAAACAATTTTTTTCCAAATCACAGTCTTGGGGTTCACAATGTGATCAAATATCCTGCAACAGAGTTGTTCTTCTCCCTTTTTAAATAAAGGGGTGGGAGGACCCCATCGATTGTCCCAAAATGGCTTACGATTTAGGTGGCCATCCACCCTCCCTCTGGTCCCCTGACCTTCCATAGACACCATGTGTTCAACCTCTCCATGGTGAGACACAAAGGACTTCATTTTTGTTCTGATGGTTTTGAGATAGGGTCCCATGGAACTCCTGACTTTCCTGTCCCTCTCTCAAATGCTGCGGTTACAATCATTCAGTACCTTGCTTGGCTACTCTGAGGGACTGCCAGGGGGTCAGCCTCATAGTCAGACCGAAAGGCAAGACCCTCCTATACCTGGAATTTGAAGGTAACTGCGCTCGGATGTCCCTGGGGAAATGCCTCTAAGTTACCCAGATGCCGTTAGTGATTTGCATTATTATGTAACAGTAACGTGTGCATCCATTGTTTTTCTGTCACTGGAACAACCTGGCAGAAACAACTGAAGGCGTGCAAGAGTTATTTAGCTTACAGAGGGCTGCGATCTGACCAGAGATGGAGATGGAGCATACTGAAGCAGCTATGTCACACTGGGACAGTGAGGTAGAGGCTGTTCCAATCCCAGCAGAGAGCAGGGCAGAAGCCAGGCCCAGGCAACTGCCAAGAGCCTGGGCTTTGTGCCCTGACTCTATCAGCTAGGTCCCTATCTCCAGTTAGGTTCCATCGCCGTTAAAATAGTGCTCCCCAGCTGGGACACAAGTGTTCAAACTGTGAAGGAGATTTCAGATTCAAACCATAGCAACAGGCTGGAAGGACAGCTTGGTCGGTGGGCGGCTTGCCATGTGGTGCGAGAGCATTAGCGGGATCCCCAGAATACATATCAGAAGTCAGGCATGGTAGCACAGGTCTACAAAGAGAGTTTCATGACAGCCGGGGCTTCACAGAGAAACCCTGTGTCAGAAAACAAGAACAAACAAACAAACAAACAAGAACAAAGAATGCCTGTTGTATTTGCAAGGGACCCAGGTTCAGTTCCCAGAACCCACATCTGGGGGTTCACAACCATCTTTGACTTCAGTTCCAGGGGATCTGAAACCCCTCTCTAGACTCTGTACACACCTACACTTGTGTGCACATACCCCCCACATAGACACACAGACACATAAGCTAAACTAAATAAATCTTTTCCCCCCCCCCAAGGGATTTTTTTTTTTATTACTTTAAAGGGCCCTTATCCCTACAGCAGGGTTCTCCACCCCTGAGGTACTGAAGGTCAAAGAACCTGTGAAAAGATTCATAGGAAGTCCCAGAAGTTCAGATTCAAGTCTTAGGCTCCAAGAACTCCCTTCTTGTTTCACATAAGATTTGTGATGGCTTAACAGAGAAGGGAAGCGCCATCTGGGAGCCGGAGAGAGGATGGCCCAGTGGTTAGGAGCACGGGCTGCTCTTGCAGAGGACCTGGACTCAGTTCCCAGCACCCATGTTAGGCAGCTCACAACCATCCGTATCTCCAGTTCCAGTTCCAACACCCTCTCTGCCCTCTTTGGGCACTGAACGTATTTGTGCACATACCCACATACGGCTGAGCATATCCAGATAGCTCAAGGGCAGCTTGATCTAGCAAGTTCCAGGCCAAGCTCAGCCACAAACTCTGTCTCTAATTAATTATTAATTAGGGCTGGAGAGATGACTCAGTGCTGAGAGCACTGGCTGCTCTTCCACAGGTACAGTTCCAGCACCCACCAGGTGGCGCACAGCCATCTGTAACTCCTGTTCCAAGGGACCTGACACCCTGCTCTGACCGCTTTGGGCACCAGGCACACACATAATGGATGGACACACATGCAGGCAAACATTCGTACACATAAGATAAAAACAAATAAATCTTTAAATATGAATAAGGTGCGGTAGCATACCACTTTGATCCCAACCCTTGGGAGTCAGAGGCAGGTGGGTCGCTGTGAGCCCAGCCTAGTGTACAGAGTAAGTTCCAGGACAAGAAGAAGAAGAGAGAGACCCCAACTCAAATATAATAATAATAATAATAATAATAATAATAATAATAATAATAATAATAAACTCAAACCTGACCATATAAATGCACACGTAGAAAGCTGAAGTAGCCGGGCGTGGTGGCACACATCTTTAATCCCAGCACTCGGGAGGCAGAGGCAGGCAGGTTTCTGAGTTCGAGGTCAGCCTGGACTACAAAGAGTTTCAAGACAGCCAGTGCTACACAGAGAAACCCTGTCTTGAAAAAAAAAAAAAGAAAGAAAGAAAGAAAGAAAGAAAGAAAGCTGAAGTAACTGACAGTTTATCCACAGTTACTGCAACAGAGAACAAAAAAGAGTTGCTTGCTAGTTTTTCTCTTTCTCTTCTTCCTATTTTAGAATTTTGTTATTAATTTTTTTGTGTTGAGGAGGGAGGTGCACATGCCACAGCATGAATGTAGAAGTCAGAGGACAATCCAGAAGAGTCCCTTCTCTCCATCCTTTATATAAGCTTCTGATCACGGAGCTCAGCAGCGAGCATCCGTTCTTGCTGAGTCATCTCACTCACTTTTAGGGTCTTGAGACAGTCCCTGTACATAACGGTACATAACGCAGACTAGCCTTAAACTCACAACTCAGCGGTCCCAGTGCTGAGACCCTCACTCATCAGGCCTGGCCTTCCAATCCCACCGCCTCAAAACATTCCCTTCTTCTGACCCAAGAGCTAGACTTAGGTGGTTAAGCCTCTGGGAACATTGTAACACACTGAAAGGCTCTAGACACAAAAACAACCACCAGGGTACCCGCTGCATAAAACCAGAAACAAAGGTCATGTCCAAGAGGATAGGAAGGGTCTAGGAAACTGCAGCCACATTGTGCAGCATCAGACACAAATTCTGGCAGCGTCACTAACAACGTTTTCCACTGGAAAGGTGAGCAAAGTGGCAGGCTCACGAAGACACACGGGGGGGGGGGGGGGGGGGGGAGGATGTAGAAGAAGGTTCAGCTGACGGTGGATAAGCGCTCTCTCTGCCTGGGAGAACAGAAGTTAGGTTTCTCCAGAAATTCTTTATAGTGAAAAAAAAATAGATTACATATTTTTAATTGTATCAAAATAAACATATTATAAAATTTACCATTTTGGCCATTTTTAAGCATATGCCTTGGTGCTGTTCCATCTATTCACAGTCTCCAGAGTTTGTCACCCTTCAAAACTGAAAGTTTGTGGCCATTATATGTATGAGGAAGGGGTTGGAAAGATGGCTCGGTGGTCAAAAGCATGGACTGCTCTTCCAGAGGAACTGAGTTCAATTCCCAGCAACCACATGACGGCTTACAACCATCTGTGATGGGATCTGATGCCCTCTTCTGGTGTGTGTGAAGACAGCTACAGTGTAGTCACATACATAAAATAAACAAATGTTTGGGGGGAAAATGCATCAGGTAGGCACCGCGTCTGCCTTTTTGCGGCTGCCTCCTTTTACCTAGTGTTAAGTTCTTCATTGTGTGTTCATGTAGTAGAACAGTCGGACTGCCCTTCCTTTTAAAGGCTGAGTGGGATCTCATTGCATGTGTCTCTGTATCCTAGTTATCCAGGCATCCACTGATGCGGTGCTTCTGCCTTTTAGACATTGTGGATGGAGTGATGCTTTGTATGAGCCCAGGTACATCTCTTCTGTACAGAAATGGTTTTCTGACAAGGGCCAGCGAGAGGGCTCAGTAAGCACCAAGTCTCATGACCTGAGTTCGAACCCTGGAACTTACACGGCTGTCCTCTGACCTCCACTGTAGGTGGTACCACCCCTGGGAGAGGGGAGGTGGTCCTGAGTTATATAAAGAAGCAGACAGAGGGAGAAGCCATCACTGGCAGTGTCCTTCCACAGCCTCTGCTTCAGTTCCTGCCTCCAGGCTCCTGCCTTGAGTTCCTTCTCTCAGTGATGGAGTGTAATGTGGAAGTGTAAGCCATATCAACAAACCCTTTCCTCTCTAAGTTGCTTTTGGCGGCCATGCTTTTCATCACAGCAATAGAAAGGAAACAGGGGCAGCCAGCCAGCCAGCCAGCAAGATACAGCCCATGCTATTCCTCTGGAAATAACCCTGTTTTCTCTCTTCTGACTCCCTGCAGGACAATGCCTTAGCCTGGATCTTCCCGTCCCGATTGGATCTCCCTCACTCAGCGCTTCAGCTGCTGCTTCTTCTTCTTCATTGCATCCTTGCTTCTGACTTTGGACTCACTGATGACCTCCTCCTGATCCCTGACACTACGAAGACTGCCAAAAAGAAAAAGAAAAAGAAAAAAAAAAGAAAAGGGAAAAAAAGGAAAAAAGGGAAAAGAAAAAAAATCACACCAACCATTTCTCTTCACCCTCACTAACAATTTGGTAATGAAGTATTGATTTTCACTTCTCTCCTTATGGACGATATTAGATTTTCATTGATAAACTGCAAGGGAACTGTCGCATCTCCGAGGGCCTCTTTTCACTGTCCGAAAGAAACAAAGTGCCACTGAAGAAAACTAATGACTGGGAGTGTCTCAGTCCTTCTCTTCTGTTTGTAACAGGAAGGGGAGGGGGCCAATCACTCTTCCTAGTTTAATGTCGGAGTGGGCTGCTCTTGGGAGCGACCTTCTCGCGGTAACGTCCATTTCCTATTTATAACCCCCCTGGGAAAGTTTGTCTAAAGGAAATGTTTCTGTTCAGTGTAACAATTAAGGTTGCACCTGGCTTGCCTAGTCCTGCCCCTGCACCGGGGAGCCATTCATCACAGCAGAGTGGAGGAGTTATAAAGTTAAACCCGAGTTTGAGCCAAGAAAACCTCCCGACCTTGTTCATCTTCTGGGAAAGTTGTTGGGATAGGCGGGCTTAACCCTGTGGATGCCAAAGGCTGTGTCCTGTGCAGCGTCTGACATGCTCGCTGGGTGAGGTTATCCTGCACGGTCTGCAAGCTTAGTTCCCAGCATGCACCACTGTCAGCAGAGCCTGGCCACTGGGAGGGTGCAGAGCAGAACCAAGAAGATGGTCTCCTCCAGGGTGCGAGGGGAAACAGCCACCTTCGCTGGTAATCTCTCCCTGCGGGACCTGTTGCCTCTCAAATGCAACTTCTCCTCCTAACCAGCAGAATGCATGAAAACAGGGTGTCCGTTTTAAACGCATTCCTGCAACTTTTTTCATTAAAACTTTAAGGGCCCAATTTTAATTTGTGGAATATTCCCGTTAATAATGAGATCTAATTAAGACATCCATTAAAAGCCCGTTAAAGTTAATTTAACGTAAAAATTCCAATAGAACTGTATTAGATTTTCTCCATTAAATTAACGTTATGGATTTTTAACGGATGTCTTAATTACACGTTATTATTAACGGGAATACTGTATTACACAGATTAAAATCAGGTCCTAAGTCAACTTGGAAAAGCTAAGAGCATGTTTTAATATGAAAGTCTTGCAGACCTAGTACACAGTTTGGAAGTATAGGGGAAGATGGGTTTCTTTTAGCTGAGCATTCTCTGTACAATGGAGAGTAACCTATACTAGATAAATCCATCATTTCATTTAAATAATGAGTCTCTTTATTCTCATAGGACAACAAAGTCTGGATTGTATTGTAAGTTGCCACTCAGTTATAGGTGAAATATTTAAACTATCTCAGCACAACATTCTGAAACAAATGACTATTTTGCGTTGTTGCTTTAATTACCAAGGTTATAAAAAAAAACTGACAAAATGAAGTCAAATATATACTTTTCACCATTTATTATAGAGGCTGTCTGTTGGAAATGTCTTGGAAATTTTGACATGATCCCTAAATTCAACCCTGGGATTTAAAATAAAATTTGAAGAAAAAAAAAGAAAAAGGAAAAAAAAAAACTTATTTACCTCCTAAGGAAAGCCTTACTCTTATGCCACATATAATAGCAAATTGCTTTTTTTTATGGTATGCATAACCTAGATGGGGAAAAATATGGTGCTTCAGGGAAGGAGGGGAAAAGTAAATGAAGTTCCAGGAATGTCATTCTGAAGTAATGAGGCATGGACGGAAAATATACCCCTCACATCATCGGATTGAGATGGCAGTCGAAATAGCTTCATTGAAGTGTCAGCGCCCATCCATCCATCAATCACCCACAAGGAAAAATAACAACAGTACAACGGGACCGCTTTTATGGGATTTACTCACGGGCACAGGGAACAGCAGCTCAGAGGTAGTTCTGACATGAAAAGCAAGGTGCTGATATTATTTTTTATGATGGGAGGATCGTAAAGTGAATTGAGAACAGAGAGGTCTGTCTTTGCTTAACCTGTTCAACCAGAAATGAGCGGAACTCGGCTGGAAAGGAACAGTTTTCAGATGGGTTAAGATTGAAGGGTGGACTCGACTGAGCACTGTCCTTCAACAGCGAGACTCTATTAAAAGGGAGGGGGATAATACATTAGCATGGGGGGGGGGTCTTGAAGCTGATAAAAATCGCCTGTTCCAACCCGGGGTTATTAGGAAAGCAACATAATTCAGATCCTCTGAAACCCACCAAACGCAAACTCAGACCTCCCAATCTGCCTGGGAGGATGCAATGTGCTTCTGGACTCCTGGGTAATCATTTCCCTCCTAAGACAAAAATAAGAATAAATGCGCTGCTTCGCATATAATCTATACGGTTCTGTTAGTGCAATTTCTCTGGTGGGGTGAGGTGGGAGGCGAGAGACAAAAATATTGATAAATTTGGTTAGACTCCTGAGTTGTCACTTGGCAACTGTGAATGTCACTGCTGAGAGACAGCTGTTAATGTTCTCTGCAGAAAACAAGATCCGAGCAGGCACCACAGCGTGCACACGGCTCTTGGTATATTTCTAGACACCGGGCATGTCTTCATTTGGCAAGCCTATGAAGCTTCTAGAAACTTCTTCCTGGAGAGAAAAAAAATGAAATGACTTGAACTCCAGGAGAGCATTTTTATCTGCTTTTCGTTAGGTAAAGCTGGGACCACAGACGCGGAAGGAGAATGATATGCAAATATCATGCAAATTACCTTTGAGTACTTCCGCTCTTCAGCCACCCTTTGGGATCTTGGACAATGAGAGGTGTTCTTTCCTTCTCTGTGCCTCCCTCCAGCTAAGGCCATCAAGCAGCTAAAATGTAAAGAGGCCATTTTAAAAAAAAAAAAAAAACTATATGCAAATTTTTAAATTTTAGGTATTTCAGCAAATCTCAGAATATGCATCACAACCCCCCCCAACACAAGGCACAACAGGAAAAGCAATTTATTCAGCAACTTCACTTGACCCATCGTGTGTATGTGTGTGTGTGTGTGTGTGTGTGTGTGCGCCCTCCTGTTCCAAAGTTGTCACTGCCCAGTCCACACAGTGCCCACCCAGGCTCGAAACCCATGGTATTTTCACAGTAAGGGATTTTTCCCTGTGAAAAACATACAGGGAAGAAATAACTTCCAAATAGGTCAAGGCCTAAAAGCAATATAAGCACAAACTAAATTGGATAACCCAAACAGGCAGTAAGGAATTTTGTTCAGACCACAAATAGATTTCCCTAAAAACTCAACCCCCAAAAATGCCTGCTTGGTTACTTGACTCTTACAGAACTAATATCCAGAGCAAAAGTCTCTGAATTCAGTGGAAATCCAGGAAACAGGAAAGCATTGGCCTGTTGGAGTAGCCTTTGTGAAACCAGATAAAGAATGAGGAGGTGAGCGGGTGTGTGTGGGCGGGTGTGTGTGGGCGTGTGTGTGTGGCGTATGTTCACACCTTCATAGACATGCATGAGTTTCACAGACAGTCTCTAGATTCTAAACAACACGGTAGAAAGAATCTCCTAAAACTTTCAGTTAACCTGAAGACACAGATCAAACAGTATCCCCAGAAGGAACTCTGTTCCTTCACCATCTGCCACTTGCCAGGCTATCTGACTAGGCTCAGACTTTTTCTTTTTTATTGGGTTTCAATTTTTAAGTGAATTAAGTGTTAATGAGTTAAGAAGAGGAGAGGGGGAGAGGGAGGAGGAAGAGGAAGAAAAGGAGGGGGGAGGAGGAGAAGCAGGGGAAAGAGGAGGAGGAGCAGAAGCAGCATCTCTTAGGGGTTAAGAGATGATGCACTCGTTAAGAGCACTGACTGTTTTTGAGATGGGCCTGGGCTCTGCTCCCAGCATCCTCACGGCCATTCACAGTCATCTCTGAGTTCTGTTCTGGCCTCCGAGGCCACCAGGCTCACATGATACATATATAGACATGCAGGTACTCACACATACACATAAGAAAACCACACACACACACACACACACAAAGTGTCCTATCCCCATCCTCTCTTCCCTGAATCAAGAATGCTAATGTGCAAATCACTATAAAATAACAATAATAAGGAAATACGTTGACAGCTATAAGCTGCATGCACCTAGGTAGTCTAAAGAAAATTCAGTGTGGTCTGTTCTGAACATGCAAGAGGTAACAAAAACATCCAAAACTCAACTTTTGGGTTATTCTTTTCCCTCTGCGAGATGTGAAAATGCTAATTTCATTTTCTCCCTTCCTCTGCGTGGCACTTTCTCAAAATATCTATAAAATACTTTTAGACAAAGATTGAGCAGGAGGAAGAAATGTGAATCTGCACTCCCCCTAGATGGAGGAAAACCTGCAAATCATCTTTAGGATGTCCAGGGCAGAGTTTTACCTCTCCAACCAGAGGAAACGCCACTTACGTTCTTAGGTTTCCTGGAACAGACCCAGAGGTGTACACAGATAAACAAATTCCAGACTAATTTGAAGTCTCCTTCCAATAGTTATGAGCAATGGGCTAACAGACCTAGAAGTGTCTCCAGAAATTATTCATGCACAAGGCAGCCCAAAGCATGTGGGGGGTGGGGGTGGGGGTGGAAATGTTTTATGGATTAGAAATGGCCTGTTTTAAAATGCTAGTACCAAGTGGAATGATATTTCTGCAAGTGAGACTGTCCGTTTCCTTTGGAAAAATACATTCGTAATAAAATAGCTCTTCCAAGAAGTGACACCCTGACTTGACACACTTCAGCATACAAATGGCTGACAATAGCCATGCGGCTGCCGTTAGGGCTTCTACAGTAAGGTGTGTTTGAAGAAGACAGATCAAATACAGCCCCGTGACCTGTGTTTATTTGCTTAAAACAGCTTTTGGAAATAAAAGTAATAACTTCGGTTGGAGTCCCCGGGAGACATTTAAAAAAACTGAAAGAAAAAAAAGAGAAAAAAATACATTGCTTTAAAAAGAGTTTTAAATTCAAGCACTCCCTTCAACCCTTTCAGGAAATATATTTCAGTACGCTCTCTGAATTATTTTACACCTGAAACCTACATCTGACTGTCCCCAGGTGAAGGCTAATATTTATAGAAGGAACAATCATCCCATTATGTCTGACTGTGGAGTTGTGTCCGGTCATATTTTCACTTTCTAAATGACTTCTGGAACATTCCAGAGTGATAAATGTGTGTGCAGATATTAAAGACAGAAAGTTCTACTAGTCTGCAATCAAACAATTAAAAGCAGCATCCATTCTGCCTGGGGAGAAAGCCTGCAGAAGTTGGAGCCTCAAGAAGCACTCTTCCCGACAGGGCAGGATGCAAGCCAAGTTAAAAACACAAACGTGGAGAGTAGGGTTCCTTCGGCTCAGGGCTCCTCATGTCCTAAAATCCCAGTTTGCAACATACTTTCAGGTCTCTGATGCAAACCTCCTCATCCCTTAGGTCTTGCTTCCTGAGAGTTGGATCCCAGGAGATGAACCATAAACTTTTAAGCCCCTTGAATATCCAAGTTGACCTGTGGAGGCGAACTGGTTCTGGTGCTGCAGCACTCTTGTGTGACAAGCTAGGAAATGTCCCCTACATTCCTTCCAAATTTTAAGTTTATTTTAATTTAAAAAGAAGAAGGAGGAGGAGGAGGAAGAGGAGGAGGAGGAGGAGGAG
>NC_034592.1:152387464-152452355 GCF_900095145.1 Mus pahari
AAGAAGAAGAAGAAGAAGAAGAAGAAGAAGAAGAAGAAGAAGAAGAAGAAGAAGAAGAAGAAGAAGAAGAAGAAGAAGAAGAAGAAGAAGAAGAAGAAACTGAGTTTGCAGGGGGAGGTACCAGGTGGAGTGGGGAAGTTGAAGGGGCTCAGGGGCTCTGTCTGATCTTCAGGAACCACATTTATCCTTGTTCTGGGTTGGGGGGGGAGGGTTTGTTTCATGGAAAGAGAGACATACATTTTATACTTGGAATGCAGACCAGTCGTTTGTAAAGATGACTGCAGCCATACCTGTAGAGTGTGCTGTGCACGGCGCCTCCTCTCTCCTGCATGCTGTCTGTATGATGTCCGCTGTTGTGCTAGGAAGAAGGGAAAAGACAAGCTGTTCTGCTTGGTACGCAGCAGTCTGCGAGGTTGGGAACACAATGCTGTACATATTTGTATATACTGACTATATCGCCCGCCACGTACAGACACAGATTTTCTTATATTTACATGGTTCTGTTTCCTACCAGACTAGCCCTCAATGCAGGATTGTTTTGCATTGGAAAAAAAAAAAGTATATGCTTGTCACTTTTCCCCTGATCATTCTTCAATAGCTTATGGAAGGACTGGGGCTCAATTTCCTAAGAAATTCTAAGAACAATGTGTGTCTGCCTGCATGAGTCCCATCCGGTCGCTGGATCCAGGGAAGAGCTGATACCCTGACTCAGTTTCCTTCCAAAGGCATGCTTTACCCCATGGGAAAACTACAAGCTCATCCATGTAGAATTAGCCTCTTTGTATGTTATCTAATAGTGCCTGGAAGAAAAAAAAAAAGATTTTCTTAACGTCTTCTTTAGAGGAAGAATTCATAATTGTCAAAATTTGAAACATTAGCTTAATTTTGTTTTTATGACCTTGTGCTTCCACCCCTTATTTATTCTGTTACTGTTGTAATGGGGCCCCAGGCCATTCCTGACATCAGCGTGTTCCTCCTCGGCATTAAGGATGTTTTTAAAATTACACAGATTATTGAGCCAACAGGCTGTTTTAATCAAAACCATGTTTCACTTGTTTAGGAGGCTTATAAATTGTCCTTGCAATGAAGAAGACAGAAGAAGAAGAAGAAAAAAAGAAAGAAAATAACAAGAAAGAACAAACATTACAAAACCAAAAGTTCTCCACTAGGGAGACTATACCACCCTGTGGCCAAACAGATTCATCACAGACAGGCGCGAATCGCCCACCGCCCTGGGAACCCAGAAACTACTTCTCTTGGTGTCTCATCATTTCAAAATTCATTCTCAAGGCCAACACTGTTTGCAAATTTCTAAAGGCCTTTGCCACCACATTTCCACTCAAAGGCAAATGGTCCAACTGGAAAAATCATCTCCCGGTGGGAAGGATGAAGAATATTTCAGAAGAGATGGACCTCTTCCTTTGGTCGCTGGGCATCACCAGCCTATCACAAGCCTTCCTCACTACTAACAATCTGGTGTTGATGTTCCTTAAGAGTCACGTCTACAGCCTGACCTGCTTAGCTCCTTGATGAACAAAAATAACTTATATGCGGACCCACTTCAAGCCTGTGCCTGCCTATGCCGCCTTTGCCTGGCGGTTTTCCGCAGAAAGAGACGGTTTTTAATATTACCACTAAAATAAATTCTGAGGGCGGATACGAAGAAAGCCCTTGAATTATATTTTTAAAAAGCCATTATTTTGTACATCTAAAGAGTGGGCTTTTTTTTTCTAAAGGTAAATCATTCTACTTTGGGGATGTAATTAAAACCCTAGATAACCAATAATACTTTTGGCTGCTATGAAAACATTTCAGCGTACTTGTCAAGGTTGTATGGAGTGAGCCCCATATTTCCATCAACAAGTTATCTATAAGTATATTATTTACATTTTTAAACATGATCTTTTGTAGCAAAAAGAAAAAGAAAAGGTCTTTCCCCACCCCACCCCCACTCAGCTGTTATTGAAAATAGACTATTCCTATCTGAAACCTCATGCTAATCCACATAGGAAGTCTTAGCTTCGGATATAAGGACCTGGGTGTGTTCGCTGTCAGGTTTGCCTGAGGCTGCCCTCCATCATAATTCTACAGACATGGAACCACGGTTCGGGAACCTGGCTGTCTTGGCAGCCTTGATGACTCGCCAAGACGCTTCTCAACCATTAGCTTGGCAGATGTTCCTCATTTCAAACTCCTCCTTTGGCCAATTGAAACAGGGTGGGGTGGGGGGAATTAGAGGAGCAGAGAGACAGAAAGGAGAAAAACACACAGATGCACTTAAAACATGAAAAGAATTATTTATATGATAAAAATATATTTAGATTTTTCAAAGCACAAGACTGAATCGAAGTGCTCTTTTTATGCTTCCTGGAGATGGCTCTGTTAAATGTCTTTCTACGTCAGGCTTTAATAAATCTGTAATGACATTTGATGGATTGATTTCTGCCTGCGTGTGGTTTTTAAAGATGGCAAAGAGAGGAGACAGGCAAGGGAGCGGGTAAGAGGTGGGTGGGGTAAAGCACCCTCCCACAAGGAGGCCAGGGAGGTGGGGTATTGGTAGGCCTCTCCTTGTAGACCTGATGACCCACTTCCAGCATCTGCTCTCATTCCCATCTGTCAGGGCTAGTTCCTTTTTCCGATGCCCACGCCCCTTGCTTGTTCTCTGGGCTAGCCCTGCAGGCTCTCCTATCCCAGGGCTTACACCTGAGTGATTGATAAGGACATTGCTGCGGACGGCCCAGCTCTCCCTACCGAGAGGTGGCGCTTCCGGGCACTCGGCTTCCCTCCATGATTGATCCCCTGCATTTCCTTTAATGTCCTGGGAGCATGGGACCCCGTGTCACACACACAGGCTGCCCAAGCGACAGTGAGGTGTGGCCTGTGCTCAGCTGGCTTTCAGTAGCTTGACTGCAGCTGACCTGAGCTTGTTAAATGACGATGGCTGTGGAGCCACTTGTTAGCTCTAATTCTATCCCTTGGCTCCGCGCGTTGGTGTCACGTAGGAGAGACCGGACTAGATACAGCGCGCAAGGGGAGCAACCGAGGCACAGGTAGGGATGAACAATCCGGCACAAGTCAAAGAAAGAGGATTTGGGTTTCCTGGGGACCTACTTTGTGCTGGGTCTGAGGGCGACTTTGACAAATGAGAATGGCAGTGGCTTGGGGCAAGACTTGGCCTTTGAAATAAACTGTACTAAAATCTAGGCTCGGTCACCCGCCATCTGCGTGCAACGCCAGGAAAGGCTGCAGAAGGAAGGAGACACTCTGCCAGAGGGAATATGAGAGACACACAGAGGTGGCCCACCAGGCTGAAGTCACAGGATTCCAAAGGGAAATGATGCTGAAGGTAAAAATCCAGGCCATCTGTTAGGTTGTCTCAAAAGAGCACTAAAGGGCCGGGGCTCCGTGGTTAAGAAGACTGGCTGCTCTTCCAGAAGACCCAGGTTCAGTTCCCAGTCCTCACATGGTGGCTCACAACTGCTTGTAACAACAATTTGGGGGATTTGGTACCTTCATCTCGTCTCTGAAGGACCAATACCAACAGCATGTGACAACTATACACGTGAAATAAATAATACATTTTTTTTTTAAAAAAAAAGTTTATTTTTTGTCTTCTGTGCATTGGTGTCTTGCCTGCATGTATAGCTGTATGAGGTTGTCAGTTACCATGAAACTGGAGTTGCAGATAGTCGTGAGCTGGCATATGGGGGTCCTGGGTGTTGAACCTGGGTCCTTTGGAAGAGCAGCCAGTATTCTTTAACCAATGTGCCATCTCTCCAGCCCCAATAATACATTTTTTTTAAAACAAATGAAAGTGGGCCAGCAAGGTGCCTTCGTGGGTAAAAGCACTTGTCATCAAGCCTAAAGATCTAAGTTTGATCTCCAGGAGTCAATGGCAGAAGAAAAGGAACAACTCAGGCAAGTTGCCCTCTGACCTCCACACGTGCTCCCGGAAGTTGAGACAGTTCCTCAAGTGTAGCCGTCCAGCGGCGAGCTGATGAACTGGGTTACTTGAAAGGGGGGGCTGGAAATGAAAGAGGAACAGGGTAGAGAGAAGGATGAAGCCAAGACGACAGTTTCTGATCAAGGCTCAGAGTTTAGTATTCAACACTGTATTTATATAGGGAGAGCTCACAGACCCCCACACATACCCTTTGTTCCTGCTAGATTATGTTACTTTGTTTCAGCTGGATTATGTTGCGTAGCAAACTCTGCAGGCAGTCTGCACCTGTAGGAAATTGCAAGGCAGAAGACTCCACCTGAGTCGTTAAGGTCCAATTGTGGCAAACACTTAAGGTCTTTTTTAGCCTGCTCATTGCTGGGGGAAGGGCACACCTAAATCCCTCGCTGATCCTCTCTTTGAAGACAATTATAGGTTGGGTGGACACTTAGAGCTAACAATCACATTGACAAGGATGACCTTGAACTCCTGATCTTCCAGCCTCACCTCCCAAGTGATGGATAACAGATGTGTAGTACCTCTTGGGATTGATAGACTTGATTGCGAATGATCTCCTATTGGCCAGGTATCGAAGGCTGGGGCCTCAACCTTTGAGCCACTGCCCTCAGAGCAGCAGAGGGTGGGAACCCAGTCCTCACCTCTCACTTTTGTTTCCTGGCAATGATGTGAGCCATTTGACTCCACTATACATTGCAGCCACTGCCTTACCACAGCCCCAGAGAACACAGCCAAGGCATCGTGGACACTTTCCCCAAAACTGTGACTCAAGATGGACCCTCTCTCTTTATAAGTTTCTTGTGTCGGGAATTTCAGCATAGTTACGGACAGCTGACTCTCACACAAGAGGAATAGGAATGGTCAGAGGGGTTTTAAGAACCATTACCACCTGGTATGTGGGGTCATGCCTGTAACCAAGCAGAAGGTTACAGTTAAGACCCACAAGTTCAAGGCAGGCCTCGTCTATACACAGTGAGTCCCAGCCAACGTGGGCTTCAGAATGAGATCTTGTCATCTAAAAACCCTGGGGAGGAAATCTGAGAATAGAAGGCTGGTGCAGCCAGGGAAGACACAGAGCGCAGAGCGACACGTATGAAGTCAGAAGTGGAACTGAGTAGCACTCAGGGAAGTGACCAAGGACCGTGGGTAGACCACCCAACATCCCAGCTCCCTTAGGATAAGCCCCAAACTCCTGGAGTCTGTGAGGAGCTCAGTGGTAAAGCATCTGCCTCTCTCACACAGGAAGCCCTCCCTGGGTTTGATCGCCAGTGCCATCCAAAGAGGAAGGGGAGGAGAAGGTGGAAGAGGAGGACAATTGGGAGCTACAGAAACGATCTCCTGGCTCAAGCCTGCAATCCCAGCTACCCAGGAAGCTGAGGTGGGAAGACGAGGGCTGGGGGGTGAGAGCCGGGGGCAGAACTCTTGCCCAGCCAGCTTATGCAAGGCTGTGGATTCAACACCCGGTGCCGAGAAAAGCATCCAACAATAGACGGATATACTCTGAAGCTATTATAATTTTTAAATGCAGGGACTGGAGGGCTACCAGGGTGACTCGGAGATTAAGAGCACTTGTTGCTCTTGAAGAGGACCCTCGCTTGGTTCCTGACACCCACAGAGCACCTCACGACTCTAGCTGTTAACCTAGTTCTAGGGGACCCAATACCTTCTTCTGGCTTCCAAAGGCCTTGCACACACACACCCCAATACGGGACATACACACACATAAATAGAAGTAAAATAAGCCTTTAAATTCAAGAACTGGGGACTGGAGAGATGGATCCGCGGTTAAGAGTACTGACTGCTCTTCTGAAGGTCCTGAGTTCGAATCCCAGCAACCCCATGGTGGCTCACAACCATCCGTAATGAAATCTGATGCCCTCTTCTGGATGTCTGAAGACAGCTACAGTGTGCTTACGTGTATAATAAATAAATAAATCTTTAAAAAATGATTCAAGAACTGGTGTAAAAGCAACCAGACAACTCCATGAAGAAAATATTTAAAAATATTTTCATTTACTGAAAATATTTAAAAATGAATGTAGTATAGTATAAAAAAATTTAATTTATGAAGAAAAGATGCAGTAATGTTCATTAAAACACTGCATTGTGGATGGTAAACTTATCAGGACCTGAAGCTCAGTGTCTATGTTTTTCCTAGATATATAATTTAAGATTCATTAATTTAATCTAAAAGCAGAATTACAAAGTCACTAGAGAATAATATAAGCAGGAAGCAGGGTTTGGTTGGGAAGTTACTCGAGCCTTAAAAGCTTTGATTCCCTTCCTTAAATTCTTTCTCCATTACACACAAAACACATAATGAAAACAAAAGGGGGAAAAAGTGCCTCAAAAAAGTCATCAAAAGCAAGAAACACAATGAAAAGCCAGAAACTGTGTGAAACCATATTAGCCTAAGATTTCCTAATGGGGTAGCATTACATTATCTCAAGGAAGATAAATGCATATACACCTTTGCTGTTTTGAGACAGTCTCCTATAGCCCAGGCTGGCCAGGAGCTAGCTGAGGCTAACCTTAAACTCCTGACCTAGAGTTCTGGACCTACACATCTGTGTGCCACCACTTCCACTTCTGAGGTGCTGGGAATGGAATTGCGGGGCTCCTGAATGCTAGACAAGAAATGTAACCACAGAACTGCCTCCCCAGCCCAAGAGTGCCTGCCTATGGAAATAGACAATTCTAGGTAAAACCTCATGAGCCAATGGTGCACAAATAAACTCAAAAGGTCAAGCAACAAAAAAAGAAATATCAAGGGACAGTAGTGACCAGACTTGGAGGAAAATAAGAAGAAAGCGACTTTACTTTTAAAACAGACAAAAAATAAAATCAGATGTTGCCATTCTTCGAGAAGTTTCAGAAGGGATTGCCAGGCCCCACACACATTGCTGCTGGCAGCAAAACTGGATGGGAACCTTCCAGAAACATATTAATAGAATTTATCAGTCTTCCTAAAAAAAATGTTAACACCTTTAACACCAGTACTCAGGAAGCAAAGGCAGGTGGATCTCCCCGTGAGTTTGAGGCCAGCCTGGTTTACATAGTGAGTTCCGGGCTAGCCAGAGTTGTGTAATGAGACCTGACTCAATAACAGAGGATGAAGAAGGAAGGGAGGAGGGGAAGGGGAAGGAGGGGGAGAGGGGGAGGAAGGGGAGAGGGGAGGAGGAAGAGGGGGAAGAGAGAAAGGAAGGGGATGAACAAAAAATGTATGAAAATAAGCAGCAAGCTTATGAAAAAACCTTCACCCATTCAGTGGTCCTACTGAGTGTGGAATAGGGGCTTACCTGGTAAGACATGACACTAAGAAGTGGCCATGTCCTCACCAGAGCCGATGAGGTCCTCAGCCAACTTCATAATTAATTTTGCAGAGGGTTCGTTGTTGGGTTTTTTGGTTTGTTGTTGTTGTTGTTGTTGTTGTTGTTGTTGTTGTTGGAGACTGGGAGATGGCTCCATCAGTAAACTGCATGTCTATATGCAAGCATAAGGACATGAATCCACGTAAAAACACTAGGCCTGATGGTACGGCGTAGAAACCCAACTCTGGAGAAGTACAGACAGGTGACTCCCTGGGGCTCAGCAGCCAGCCAACTTAGCATGTCCAGCAAGCTGCAAGTTCTATGTAAGACCATCACCAAAAATAAAAAAACCAGGGTGCAACATTCAAGGCTGACTTCTAGCTTCCAAATACATTTGCACACAGGTCCTCTATCTTTCTATCTATCTATCTATCTATCTACTTACCTACCTATCTATCTATCTATCAATCTATCTATCTGTCTGTCTCTTACATATACACAAATTACTTAACTAAGCTTTAAAAAAAAAAAAATGATTCGTCAGGCGTGGTGGCACACACCTTTGACCCCAGTATTAAGGAAGCAAAGACAGATGGAGCTCTGTGAGTTTGAGGCCAGCCTGGTTTACACAGTGAGTTCCAGGCTAGCCAGAGTTGTATAATAAGACCTGTCTTGAAGAAAATGAAAATGAAGGAAAGGAAGAAGAGGAGAAGGAGAAGGAAGAGGGAAGAACAAAAAAAAAAAAATGAAAATAAGCCACAGGCTTATGAAAGACCCTTCATTCATTCACCGGTCCTACTGAGTGTGAAACAGGGGCTTACCTGGTAAGACACTGCCAAGTCCGCACCAGAACCAGTGAGGTCCTCAGCCCACCTCATTCACTTCACAGCTGAGAAGCCCCGCCCCCAGCAACCAATCTGTAGGATGAGAAACCCCATACTCGAGTACACTCCGTGCAGGTTTGGCAAATGGTGGGGCCTTTAAAAACAATGGCAAGTGCTGACAAGGGCGTGGTAGAGCTGTCCCCTGAGAGGCTGTGCCAGAGCCTGACCAATACAGATGCAGATGCACGCAGCCAACCGTCTGACTAAGTGCAGGCACCCCAATGGAGGAGTTAGGGGAAGGACTGAAGGAGCTGAAGGGGTTTGCAACCCCATAGGAAGAATAACAATATCGACCAACCAGGTAACCCAGAGCTCCCAGGGACTAAACCAACAACCAAAGAGTGTACATGGAGGGACCCATGGCTCCAGCTGCATATGTAGGATGGCCTTGTCTGTCATCAGTGGGGGGAGAGCCCCTTGGTCCTGTGAAGGCTCATTTCCCCAGTGTAGGGGGATGCTAGGGCACTTAGGTTGGAAGAGGGGTGAGTAGGTTGGAGAGCACCCTCATGGGAGCAAGGAGGATGGGGAAGGGGATAAGGGGTTCAACTGGGAAGGAGGATAACATTTGAAATGTAAGTAAATAAATTAACCAATAGAATAGAGATTGAACCCTTATTAAAAGTAGGTTACAAAAAAAAAAAAATCTATGCCTACAGTTCTGAGAGGGAAGAATGTGTTTTCTACACTCTTGCTAGCCATGTCTGCCTAAACCCATTTAATGGTTCTCTGGAGCCCCAAGATGGGGTGACAAAGGCTTCAGCGGACCTGAGAGAATGGGTCTCGCCTGACTGCTGCCACTCTAGCACATTCTGCTTCAGCAGACCTGGATCCCTTTACGTCCTGGTAGCCACCAGGCATTCTGCCTCAGCAGGACCTTTGCAAACGCTGGCATCTTCCATCTTTGCTGTCGTTCACCCGCACGGGGACAGCTCTGACGAGGTGGAAGTATCTCCCACCAGCAGGACTTCTCTTTGGCAAAGACCGTTGCAATTGAGGTCACTTGTGCTGCCTGCCTCTGACAGTCCCAGAAGGCAGGACACCTGTCCCTCCGACCCTCGTCACTGTCATCTTCATGACATCTCTATGCCCTCCTCCCCTACAACATCCCAGCACCAAGACCACCCAAGGCCCCAGATTATTAGAATCAAGGGACTCATGTGTTTGAGCCTCACCATTAGAAGGGGCTTTTCCTGGCTTGGTGGTACATACATTCCGTCTCAGCACTTAGGAGGTAGAAGCAGAAGAGGAAAGAATCTAGTATATAGCAAGTTCAAGGCCAGCCCAGATTCTCTCTCAGACCTAGACACCCTTCCTCTGTGTGTCCTTGGATGTATTCCTCGAGGAGTCCTGGAGAAAATGTGAGGTGCCCACAACAGAGATGACAACACCACAGCCAAAGATGCATGGCAGGTCGCATGCCACGTGAAGAAATGGATCAAGCCAGCCCCAAGCCTGCCTTCCAGCCCTGCCCTATGGAAGCAAGCAGACAGCTTTGTCTCATTCCATCCTACACGTGGTCCCTGCCTCATCCCCTGTCCACAACCACATACAGGCAGCCAGCCGCCTGGGCAGGAGGACAATGGGCCAGCCGTTGCCTGGTAAATGAGGGTTTTTTTTTTTTAACATTACCTTTAAACATTTTACACAATATGTGTTAAAATATCACCAAGAATCTGCTGTGCATCAGGCTCTTGAGGGGAATTATCTGAATTGATCCTTTATAGGGGCCATAAAAGTATACTATCAGCAGGGACGTTGGAGCTTGAAACTTTAGTCAATAGCATGCTCTGTGCCCTTCCAAACAAAACACACCCGGGAGAAAGTATCGTGTGTTCTGGTGTTATTAAAAGATTAGAGGAGGCCCTCGGGAGGCAGAGACAGGTGGATCTCTGTGGGTTCCAGGCTATCATGGTTGACATAGTGAGTTCCAGGATAGTCAGAACAACATAGTGAGACATAGTGAGACCCTGTCTGGAAAAAAAAAAAAACAAAACAAACAAAACAAAACAGAAAAAGCAAAATCAAAAAGTCAAGGGAGGTGGGGTGGGACTAGGGGTTGCTGGAGAGATAGCTCAGCAGTTCAGAGTGCTGCCTGCTCTTCCAGAGGACCTGGGTTCCATTTGCGGCTCACAATCATTGGTAACTGCAATTCCAGGGGATCCAACTTCCCCCTTTGGACCCCCCAAGTCACCATGGGCATGAAGTACACAGACATACCTACAAGCAAAACACAACATGTGTGTGGGTGCGTGCGTGTGTGTGTGTGTGTGTGTGTGTGTGTGTGTGTGAGAGAGAGAGAGAGAGAGAGAGAGAGAGAGAGAGAGAGAGAGAGAGAGAGTTTAAAAAATATACATATCATTGGGAAGCTGAGGAGCTTGGTGACTTAGACCTGTGATCCCAACTAAGGCAACAAATTCCTAAGTCCAAGTTCTATGTGGGCTACAGGGTGAGGAGTTCGAGGCTAGCTTGAGCAACTGCGTGAGACCGCAACTCAAAATAAAAAGTAGAGCTGGGGATGTGGCTCAGTGGCCCAGGGCTTCCTTAGCATGAGCAAAGCCCTGGGTTGAATCCCCCATACTCAAAATAAAAAATCATATGGAGAGAGAGGACTGGAAGGAAAAACCCCTCAAGTTAAAGCTAATGTTCAACAAGAGGGCTCAGCAGGTAGAGGTGCTTGCTGCCAAGCCTGCTGACCTGAGTTTAACCCCTGGGACCCACATGATAGAAAAGAGACCAACTTCTGAAGTTGTCCTCTGACCTTCATTCCATGTACACCCACACACACTTACAACATAAAAGAAATTTTAAAAAAAAAAATGCTAACACCGCCCATACACAGAGAAGTCAGATACCCTGACGTGCCTCTGGCAATCTGTCGGACAAGGCTTGAAACCTAAACTCATCGAATGACTCTCAGCGGCTTCTCAGACACCCCTGGATTGTGAGGCAGGCAGCAGCAGCAAGAAGGTCACACAGCTCCTGCCCCTCACACTGGTCCCTCAGAAATGGTTTGCAATACAGACTCTTGGGCCCCACCCCTACCCAAGCATCTGCAGCATCTGCAGTGCGCCCAGAGGTCACTGAGAGTCCAGTGGCCACAGATGAACCACCCTCCTGTACCACGAGAGCCAGCAGAGATGTCGTCTGTGATTGTTCGCGCATGTTAAGTCCCTGGCCCCAATCAGAAACTCCCTTGTGAGCCTAATTATACTTATGGGTGTTCTGTGACTTGCTGTATTCCCATAAAAAGAAAGAAAAATGAAGTTCTCTTTCAGGTTTTCAGGGTAGATAATGTCAAATATTTACAGAGCAAACATCATTCTAGAGGCGCCCCATTCTCTCCCGGCTGATTAGGGGGCTGTCAGTCAAGCTGTGATGGGAGGCCTGTCAACCCTCTCAACAGAAAGAAACCTCCTGTCATGCGGGCTAAACCGTGTGTGCTGCCATGTCAGGGATGCAAGGAGCAGCCTCCCAGGGCAGGCCACCCAGGGCAAGGCTCCTGGAAGATGCTCAGTCTCTGTGCAGGGGGATGGCTTGGGGCTGCCTGCCCGGTTAAGATGATACAGGAGAGGCATGGCCTTCGCGGGAGGATGAGAAGCTCCAACATTAACCAAAGGTTCTCAAACCCAAAGGTCCCCGGCGTCTGTCAGTGCCGACTCAACGCATAGAGCTGGCCTGACCCCAGACACGAGAGGTTGGGAATGAGGCCTGAGATGTCCAGGTGCCTCGGGCTTCCAGTTGCTGCCCCCTCCCTGCTGCGCCCCTTCCTCATCTTCTTCCTCCTCCTCCTCCTCTGAAGACCAACCGGACTTGGAGAATCTGCCTGCCGCAGTGGTACACGGCACAAGTCTGTAATCCCAGGACGCAGGAAGCAGAGGTAGAAGGATAATTGAAGGTTTGAGGTCTCTGTGGTCTTTGTAGTAAGTGCTAGGCCAAGGAGAGCTACAGAGAAAGAGCCCACCTCAACCACAACAACAACAACAACAACACACAAGAAGGAAGAGCAGAAAGAAAGGAAAAGAAAAATTAAATAGAAGAAAAGGACAGAGGGAGATGGAGGGAGATGAAAAGAGGCAGGGAGAGAGGGAAGGAGAGAGAGAAGAAAAGGAAGGAGAAAGAATGGTTGGAGGGATCAGGGGAGCCAGCTATGAGCCTTCGCTACTCTGAGTGTGGACCTCCGAGCAGGAGCTTCGGAGTTACCTGGGAACTTGGGTAAAATGCAGCAGGTCAGAGAAGTCCACCCCTACTGCTGAGCAGACTATAACTTCAGGAGATGGCTCCACACACTGAACTCTGCACCTAACAGGACATCAGAGTCACCTGGGGTGGCTGAGGCAAGCAGGTCTCTAGGTCCACCTTGGTTAAATAATCTGATTATTTGAAGGACAGGAGCAAAGAAATAATGTATTTCTCCCAGCACTCAGGAGGCTGAGGCAGGAAATCTGTAAAGCTGAGATCAGTGTGGGCATCAAGAACAAGACCTCATCTTGGGAGATTAAGAGCTGGAGATGGAGGGTTCTGTGGGGGAGCATTTGCCTGGTGAACGGAAAAGCTGAGGGCTCAACTCTCAGCCTGGGTGTGTGCAGAGGGGTGAGGATCCGCCTGGGAAGACTACTAAATATGTAAATAGACAATAGGCCAGGCAGGGTGCGATAGAGCCTGCCCTTAACCACAGTCCTTGGTAGACAGACAGATCTCTACATTCAAGGCCATTCTGACCTTCCTAGGAGGTTTCAGGCCAGCTAAGACTACATTCTGAGACCCTGTTTCCAAAAAAATAAAATAAAAACGGGAGGGGACGCTGGCAGTGACTTTTTCTTTTGCAGAGGACATGAATTGGTTCCCAGGAGCCACACGGCAGCTCCCAGCCACTGGAAGCCCAGTTCCAGAGGCTCCGATGCCCTGCTCTGAGCTCCATAGGCTTCTGTACTCACGTGATGTGGATAGACTCGGACAGGCGACTCGGGCAGGCTCACACACATGCAGACAAATCAAAGTCATTCTTTATTTTCTTTTTCTTTTTTAAAGGGGAGGAAGGCTGCGGGGACAACAGCCTTGTTGGAGAAAGTATGCCACTGGAGGTAGACTGTGAGACTTCAGAACTCACACACACACACACACACACACACACACACACAGCTTCAAGTTTGCTCTCTGTGTTGTCTGTGCTTGAAGATGTAATCCCTAAGCTTCCTGCTCCTCCTATGTCCTATGGCTCCTGCCTGCTGCCACCACGCTCCCCACCAGGAGGAATTCTCACCCCTTTAGAACCTTAAACCAAAATAAGCTCCTTCTTCTCTAAGTCACTGGGTCATGGCACTTTATTGTAGCAACAGCAAAGTCACCGATGCAGGGGAGGAAAGCATCTCTCTGAAGATGACTACGCAAGCTGACCCTCCTCTAGCATGGCTCCAGGTGAACGAAACAGTGCAAGTCACGTCTGTGCTACATTCAGGTTTATAGAATGAAATTAACAACAGACAGAGTGACATGTAAACGTCTATTTCATTAACACAAAATATTAATTCAACACTGAGCCGATATGAAAAACATTTTGATGAGGACTAACATTCAGGAGACCTGACCCCATCCATTCCCAGGAGAATACATACCCAGCTTAGCGGCACACGCCTGTAATCCCAGCACCCAGAAGTTAGAGACAGATAGGAGGGTCAGGAGTTCAAGGTCATCCTCAGCTAGATAGCAAGTTGGAGGCCAGCCTGGAATACATGAAACCCTTTCTTTTAAAACAATAATGTTACTGTATTGTTCGCTTCTCTGTTCTAAGGCTTCACATTCCTAGGCACATTTACACGCACAGCAAATTGAGTCTGAACCAGTCTGGTTTCAAGCACTTGGCAGCCTCACCTGGCTGGTCACCACACTGGATGGCTGCTGGGCTTGCCATGTCTGTCCCTGAGGAAACCCAGGAATGATGGCACATACCTAGAATCCCAGATCAGGAGTTCAAAGTCACCCTCACAGCTGAGACCCGGGTCACAAAAACCAACAACAAAGCTGGTGATGGTTGCCGTAGTAACTCCATTGATGGGTGGTACCTTAAAATGCAATAGGGGTCCGGGAGGTGCTGAAGTGATGGCTCAGTGATTGAGAACACTGGCTGCTAGAGGACCTGCAGTGATTCCCCGCACCCATACTGTGATTCACAATAGGACCCAGGCACACACACAGGCATGACTGTTTTGTCTGCATGCATGTACGTGTATCCATCATGTGTGTGCCTCATGCCCAAAGAGGCCAGAGGAGAGTGTTAGATTACTGAGAACCGGACCCACAGAAGGTTGTAAGCCACCATGTGGGTGCAGAGAATTAAGCACAAGTCCTCTCCAAGACCAATAAATACTGTAAACCGTGGGGCCATCTCCAGCCCCCCAAAAAGACATCTTTTTTTTTTTTTTAAAGGAATTAGACTTCTCCCAGGCTGTTACCACCAGGGTAGGTTCATCATCAAAGGAATGGTTCACCTGGATCTTTTGGTTTTCTCTCCGGGGAGTCTGAATTTACCCAGGCCTGTTAGGAGACCTTAGTAAATATTTGACCATTAACCATCTTCCCAGAGCTGCTTTCTTCATTAGCCACACCCCATAACCCTCCTTCAGTACAAGGTTCATCTAGCTGTCAGCCAGAGAAACTGTTTTATTGAAAAGACTCATGACATAGTGAACAAAAGCTTAGGAAATAAACTCTAATCCCCAAAGGAGCACTCACTGCAGCTCCACTCACACTGAAATATTCAATTTATAGCCTATATCGAGTCCTCTGTCTATAATTTATTACCCTAAGTACAGAGGAGGGTTTTTTTAATACAAACCAATTTCAGTATACTTTGCTATTTTTCTTGCCTCTGTTAAAGCAGAAATAGCAAATTTTGCAGAGAGATTAGGAGACACATGCAATGGAGATTCACAGGAGAACCTCCTCCTATCTCCTGGTTTCCTTCAGACACCAGCTGGGAGCCCAGGATTGGGCTGGGTGTCCTGGACACTTGGATTGCTTCCTGGTCCCAGGTGGTTCTAATATACGCTGAGCACCACAGTTCTTATCAAAACAGAAATGGGGCCAGTGGCGTGGCTTGGAACGAAAAGGCACTTGCTCTGCAAACCTAACGACCTGAGTTCCATCCGCAGAAGCCATAGTGGAGGAGAGACCCGAGTCCACACACACACACACACACACACACACACACACACACACACACACACACAAATAATAAAATAATTGAACGAACTCATAGAGCCAGGAAGGAAGGTACTGGGGACACAACAGCATATGGACTAGACAGCAACCTTGCCTTGTTAAGTTGTTCGGTAGCCAGGCAGTGCTCACCTTTAATTCCAGCACTCAAGAGGCAAGGGCGGGCTGGTGAGATGGCTCAGTGGATAAGAGCACCCGACTGCCCTTCCAAAGGTGCAGAGTTCAAATCCCAGCAACCACATGGTGGCTCACAACCATCCTTAACAAGATCTGACTCCCTCTTCTGGAGTGTCTGAAGACAGCTACAGTGTACTTACATATAATAAATAAATAAATAAAATCTTTAAAAAAAAAAAAAAAAGAGGCAAGGGCAGGTGGACTTCTGTGAATTCAAGGCCAATCTGGTCTACAGATTGAGTTTCAGGACAGCCAGAGCTACACGGAGAAGTCCTGTCTTAAACGAAGGGAGGGAGGGAGGGAGGGAGGGAGGAAGGAAGGAAGGAAGGAAGGAGAAACAAAGAGATTTGTTTGTACTTGCTGGGTTTATGTCAACTTGACACAAGCTAGTCATCTGAGAGGAGAGAGCCCCCCAAAAAACCACCTCCATAAGATTGGGTTGTGGGCAAGCCTGTAGGGTATTTTCTTAGCTATTACTGATGTGGAAAAGCCCAGGCCATTAGGGGTGATGCCACCCCTGGTTTGGTGGTGTGGGTTCTATAGGAAAGCTGTCTGAGCCAGCCACAGGAAGCGAGCCAGTCAGCAGCGCCCCTCCATGCTCCTGCCTCCAGATTCTCGCCCTGCTTGAGCTCCTGTTCTGACTTCTTCTAGGATGAACTGATACATGGAAGTGTAAACCAAATAAACCCTTTCCTCCCCAAGAGGTATTTGGGTGTTGTGTTTCATCACAGCAATAAGAACTCTAAGACACTGATGTTCCGAAAATAAGAAAGGACATACATTCGCAAATTAAATAAAAACTGAAGAATGTCGGGGAGCCGGTAAGGCTTCACCAAGAAGTGGCATCCAACCAAAGATCCAAGAAATGGAGGGAGAGGACAGATCTGAAGAAGAGTAACTACAACGGAGCAGACATACTCTGGTTAATGGTATTCTCTCTCTCTCTCTCTCTCCCCTTCCCTCCCGAGTGTCACCACAGTCCATTTGTACATGGGTGCTGGGAATCCAAACTCAGGTCTTCATGCTCACCTAGCAAACACTACCAATGGTACACCTCCCCCACCTCACCCCACCCCCACCCCCCCGTCAATGTCTTTAAAAGGATGCTGCCGGATGCTACACTGGAACTGACTCTCAGGAGAGCCACTAAGGAAGGACGATTGGGTAGAGACCTGATATAACATCCTGAGTAAAGGGTGGACCAGGATGGTGGTGGCAACTAAAAATATAGGAAGACGCGACTGCATTTTAAATACACTGTTAAATTAGAACCATGGCGATTGCGTTTATGACATATTTTGTGTTGTGAAAGCAAGATGGGCTCTGAGAATAATTTCAAGGTCTTAGCCTGAGATTAAAAATATTAAAAGACTGGTACAGTTGTTTTCTGAACAGGGAGGTTTTTGTTTGCAAAGTGAAGATTAAAAATTCAGCTTTGTCCCAGCACTTGGGAGGCAGAGGCAGGCGGATTTCTGAGTTCGAGGCCAGCCTGGTCTACAGAGTGAGTTCCAGGACAGCCAGGGCTATACAGCGAAACCCTGTCTCGGAAAAAAAAAAAAAAATCCGCTTTTGACATGTCCCACTGAAATGCTGTATTAATTAATGCTGCATAATAGATTTCCCCAAAACTCAGCACATAAAATGATAACTGCTTATTACTTCCCTAATGTGACTCAGAAGATCAGCGGCAGTTCTCCTGAGGGCCCCACAGGAGGCAACATCTCCAGGTCATGGGAGGTAGATCATCTGAAGCCTCCACTATGAGCAAAAGAACAACTTCGAAAGTGGCACCTGGGCTGGTGAGATGGCTCAGCGGTTAAGAGCACTGACTGCTCTTCCAAAGGTCCTGAGTTCAAATCCCAGCAACCACATGGTGGCTCACAACCATCTGTAATAGGATCTGATGCCCTCTTCTGGTGTGTCTAAAGACAGCTACAATGTACTCATATAAATAAAATAAATAAATCTTAAAAAAAGAAAGAAAGAAAGAAAAAGAAAAAGAAAAAAAAGTGGCCCCCAATCCCCTTTCAAACTGCACCTCGCTGCTCCCAAGTCATCCATAGGTCAAGGCAAGAACTGCAGAATCTTAGTGGCTAGCCTCTGAAACTGGCTCTGTCCGGTCAGACCCAGTCAGGCTCCACTCTCCACAGAATCTGGAAACATCTTTAACACCGTCCCGACTGCTTTTAGGACCTCGAGAAGGAAGGCGCAAGGCTTGGGGGGAGTCCCCCAGGTCCCTGCGTGTGAACACTTGGTCCCTAACGTGGTGGTGTTCGCGGTGTGTCACATCGTGGAAATCGGACCTAGCTGGACAGAGGAGGTTGCTGGGGACCCGCCGCCATGCCTGTTCCAGCTCTGCTTCCTGACGCCAGAAGCAGCAAGTGGCTTCACGCTTCTGCCACCACTCTTCCCACGGTGACACACCGTTCCCTCAGGGCGCCGAAATAAAAGCCTTCCCCCTTGAGTGGTTTGAATCGGGTATTTTGTTAAAATAATCAAAAAGGCAGCCCTGCTAGGGGAGACAGTGAGCTGCCAAGGTTTGGGGTCTACGCAGTGGGGAGGCTAGCTGGGGCTACACAGTGAGACCCTGCCTCTAGAAAAACACATGAGATGGGAATGGCAGGCTGAGCGCCAGCATCCATCTGTGCTTCGTGGGTGTCGATCCAGTGTGGCCAGCTCCCACCAGCTTCGGCATGCAATGCGATGGACTTTAACAGCAAACTGTGAGCCAAGATAAACTCTTTCTCCCTTCAGGTCAGGGCATTGTATCACATAAACATTAAAGACACTAAAGCAGAAAGCAGACACGGAATAGATAGATAGATAGATAGATAGATAGATAGATAGATAGATAGATAGATAGATAGACAGATAGACAGATAGAGATAGATATAGAGATAGGGATAGAGATAGAGATAGAGATATCACACACACACACACACACACACACACACACACACACTAATAGAGGGTCTCACTATGCAAGCCCTGACTTCTGACTAACTGGAACTCACCATGTGATCAGGCTGGGCTCTAACTTGTGGCAATCCTCCTGCCTCCACCTCCTGACTCTGCTGAGCGTGAATTCACAGAGATCCACCTGCCTCTGCCTCCCAAGCACTGGGACTAAAGGTGTGCACCACCACCTCCTGGCACACGAATACATTTTTCTCGGGGTCTTATACATGGCTTTCTAAGTTTCATACTCTCAGCCCATCGCTCTGGATTGGTCATCCTGAAGCTTCCTCTTAGGGGAGGGGTATGAGGAAGCATTTGTACGTCTGTCTCTGATCTCTGAGACAACAGAAACATTGCCAAAGCCCTGACCCAGAGCCAGGCACAGGGCAAAGACCTGTAAATCCAGTACTTAGACGTTAAGAGAGGAAAAGCGAGATCCAGGCCAGCCAGGCGACACAGGCAAGACCAGTCTGGACGACCCAGAGAAACTCGCTCCATAACAGCCACGCGAGATGGCCGGTGTCTTTAATCCCAGCACTTGAGAGGCAGAAGCAGGCAGCTCTCTATGAGCTCAAGGCTAGCCTGGTCTACATAGCAAGTTCCAGGTCAGCCAGGGTGATACAGTAAGACCCTGTCTCAAAGTACCCAGATACATAAGTGAGCTCTGACTACAAAATGAAGAGACCGGGCAGTTTACAGTACATTCATATTACATATAATATAGCAGTTTGTGATCATTTATAATAGGTTGAGATGTGACGTCATTAGGCTTCAGGGTGGATAAGGGAGTGGAGGAGACCTGAACCCCAGTTACTTGTGCAGCTGAGGCAAGGGGACTGCAAGGTCAAGGCCCACCTGGGCAACTTGATGAGACGCTCCCTCAAAATAATCAGCAAATATGGGGCTGGGGATACAGCTCAGTGGTCGGGGGCACTTGCCTGACGTGAGCAAGGAAGAGCCTGGATTCAAATACCAGCATCACAGAAGGAAGCAGAAACACATAGACTCTAAAATATGACTTATGGCACTTACAAAACTGTACACTTCGGACGGTTATGACAGTGAATGTTATGTTCTTTACATATTTAACATACACACAACTCTGCAGAGCCTGTGGGACTGCGGGGCTACCCACTGGACAATGGCTGCCCTTTTACATGCCTGAGGCCTGGGTGTCCCGTGTCATATAACTTACAGGCCTCCTCAGACACTCCCCACTTGGTGCCACGAAGCCATCCACATGCTGGTCTATCTGCTGCACCCCACAAGGCCCCCTGGTATCCAAGATGCCTCCTTTGCATGGCGCCACCTTGCTTCTTCCCGCATGAAAGCCCGGGGAAGGGTTAGCAGGGCAGAACCCTGAGAGGATTGCAGGGCCTCGGTCCCCAAATCCTCTCTAATTACAGTGATTGTTATGTTGGTGATCAGCCAGAGCCGGCGTCGGCATTAAACAGTCATTTATCAAACCCTGAAACTCTTTCTTCAACAGAAAATCATGACCCTGGCCCTGCACCCCCGCAAACAGGAACCATTTATGTCACCCCTTGTCAGTGGGGAGGCCAGGGTTCCCAGTCGGTTGAGGCAGCTGACAGCAGACAGCAAGGCCTATGTCACCATGGAGAAACAGGCCTGTCACTGGTGTGTGTGTGTGTGTGTGTGTGTGTGTGTGTGTGTGTGTGTGTGTGTATACACATGCAAGTCTGTGTTAAAGAAGCTTAGGGTGTAGATAAACTGAGGCCCTGGCATGCAGTCCACACAGAGCCCCAGCCGAGTCTCAGGCCACTTGAAGGAATGGAAGAGAAAAACCCCAAAAGTCTTTGTTCTTTTTTTTTCCCCCTCTGAGACAAGGTCTAACAGCAGTGGCTAACCTGGACTGTGTACACTGGGCTGGCCTCAAACTCACAGTGATCTACCTGCCTCTGAGCCTGACTTTTTGGTCATTTTTGGAACTAAAGGTGTGCGCACCACCAGGCCTGACTTCCTTAATGCCTTGGAGTGAGTACCTCTGTGTAATTCCTATGGCTAACAGGTTGCCACAGTGGGATTCTCTCAGGGCAGGGAAGATGGCTCAGTGGTTAAAAGCCCCGACTGCTCTTCCAGGGCACCTGCATTTGGTTGCCAGCATCCACTGGATGGCTTACAACCCTCTGAGTCTCCAATCTTGGGGATCTAACGCCCTCCTCTGGCCTCCACGGCACTGCACGTATGTGGTATGCATGCATTCATTTAGGCAAAACATTCATACCTATGAATTAGAATAAATCTTTTTTAAAGGAATCTAATCTCATAGTTTTTGGAAGTTTGAAGTTCCAAAGTACACAGGACAGGAAGAGCCTGTCTCCAACCAGACTATTGTCCAAAGCTGTCGCTGCATGCTGGGCCCTTCCATGGCAGAGAACAACAAAGGGATGTTCTGCTGCCATAGCACCGTACAGCATCAGGACCACCTTGTCCCAGAGAGGACACAGCTGCAGAGCCAGCTATAGGGATCTGTCAGGGCTACAGCTAAAAGCAAACAACGAAGGTTCGAGACTGCTCGGAGGCACTTCTTTGCTGTGCAACTTAAGTGTAGCGTGTTTAACCTCGCCTGGCCTAAAAACCTAAGGGTGGAGGCTGGGAGGTGTGGCTTCGTCTGTAAAATGCTTGCCTTGGATGTGTAAAGACCCGGTTTCCATCTCTGACACCGCCTCATGCTGGGTGTGGTGGCAGAGAGGACGAATCTTTCTGAGTTCCAGACCAGCCTGTCCTATGTAGTGAACTGAAGGCTATCTAGAACTGCATGCTTTTAAAAAATAAAATAAAAATAAGTCTCGTATTAGTAATTATGACAAAACAAAACACACAAAAAAAGAAATTATGAAAGACAGTCATCATATCTCCTGGCCGTGTAACCAAGCAAGAATTTAATAAGTCGGGTGTGGTGGCACACGCCTTTAATCCCAGCACTTGGGAGGCAGAGGCAGGAGGATTTCTCTAATCTTTTAGTAATAGCCCTTTCAGATTTCCTTTGGGATCTATTCCTATTCCCAATAGATAAATTTTGGGGGTGGCTCATTTCCGGAGGATGGACAAAGATGAGCTATCTGGTCCAACCAATCCGGGATACCATGACTAGTTCAGCCATCAGCTATGCAACCAAGACCAGTCAGTGAGCATTTCCCTGGGACTTATAATAAAATAAAAAACAGAGAGAAGGAAATTAAGTGGCCTCCTCTTTTCTGCAGTCCTGTCTTCCCCTACAGCAGCCGTTTTCAACCTGTGAGTGGAGACCCTTTTCGGGGTGTTGAACAATCTTTTCTCAGGGGTCGCATAATAGATAATTCTGCTTATCAGATATTCACATTACAATTCACAACACTGACAAAACTGCAGTTATGAAGTAGCAATGAAAATAGTTTTCTGGCTGGGGGTCACCACATGAGGAATTGTTTTAAAGGGTCAGTACAGTAGGAAGGTTGAGAACCACGACACTTGCTAGACTGGCAGTCAGCTGCTCAGGGGGTAGTGTTAGTGGAGCTGGGGCTAAGTCCAGGCCCAATTTTGGTGGGTCATAGATAAGAATCTCAGAGCTTGCTGGACAGTGGTGGCGCACGCCTTTAATCCTAGCACTTGGGAGGCCGAGGCAGGTGGATTTTTGAGTTCGAGGCCAGCCTGGTCTACAGAGTGAGTTCCAGGACAGCCAGGGCTACACAGAGAAACCCTGTCTTGAAAAACCTAAAAAAAAAAAAAAAAATCTCAGAGCTTTGGGTTAGATGTGACTTCTTGTAAATGGAGTTATGTATTTTCAGGCAACCACTGCCTTACTTTTATTATTTTGAATCATATGCATGCTGTGTGTATGTGCACATGAGTTCAGGTACTTTGGGAAGCCAGAAGTGGGTGTCAAATCCGCTGGAACTGGAGTTACCGACAGCTGTGAGCTTCCCAGGGTGAGTGGACCTGAACTCAGGTCCTCTACAATAGCCACATGACTTCTTCCACTAAACCACGTCTCCGGTATTTTGCTTTTATGCCTTTCACTATAATGACGTTCGGTGACATTTTCCAGGCTGCCTTGCTCCCCTTTTGTGAATGGTAATAGTTAGCACTAATATAATTTTATTGCTATATTTTTTATATTTTTTAAATAATCTCTCTCCTCTGGCAAAAATCAAAATATGGCATTCTACAACTGTTCAGTGCCGTTGGTCAACGAATTATGGAAATCTGTGAAGAACTGCCCCAACAGAAAATTAAGTCTTTCATTCTCTTTGAAATAATTACGCCAGAGCAAAAAACATACTCTGCCTGTGACAAAGTTCTCAGGGCATCCTGTGCAGTCTCCCCAAAATGAGGGTCTGCTGTGAACTCTGTCTCCACAGCTTCACAGATCAGAACCTTCGATTTGATAGTCTCAGGCCAGACATGGTCTGTATCGGTTTCCCCACAGCCCGGGATGCTGGTAAATTTCCTGAACCTGGTCAGAATCCCAGGGATTGCTCATCTAGGCTGCTCTTCCGGCCTTTGTCTCCAACTTGCAACCGGTTGCTCTCCTTAGCAAACGCTTCCCCCGTGTGGCTAAACGCTGCATAACCTGCACGAGGAACAGGGGACAGAGCTTCTCTGCTACACCAAGTCAGGAAGTTGCCTTCATCTGCTTCCTTTACAACCAAACCCTGACCTTCCGGAATTCTCCAGAGAAAAGCAACCCAACCTGAGGAGGACTTCCCTTCAGGGGAAGGGTATCCAGCCTTCATTGCACAGGTCACACTTTGACCCTGGGCCTTTAGTTTCCCAGTATGTACCAAGCAGAGGACGCCATACTCTGTGAAGTTCAGATATTAAAAAATTGAAAGCAAAGAGTCAGCCAGATTGCTTGGAGAGTAAGAAGTGCCTGCCCCACATGCCTGACAAACTAAGAGAGAGACTCCCCAGAGCCCACAGAAAAGTGAAAATAGAGAGCCAACTTCAAAGGGTTGCCCTCTGACCTCCAGGGTACCGCGTGTCACAGGCACCTACACAAGGCACCGTATGCACACATACAATAATAATAATAATGATAATAAAAGAAACAAATGTTAAGTGCACAGAAGCATCCGAGGTTGCTGGGCACAAATAAAGGTTCAGGAAAGATTTTCTATATTTGGGGCGGGAGGGGGTGAGTTTTCAGGATTACTTTTAATATTATTATATATGTAGGTATGTATCTGCATATATGCGCACATACCCAAGGAGGCCGCCACAGCGACCAGGTGCCCTGGAGCTGAACCCCAAACTCCGGGCTTCTATTGAGCAGGAAGATAATTGAATTTTTGTAGCTGGTTTAAGAACCATCTCAAAGGGCTGCAAAGATGACAGCTCGGTGGTTAAGAGCACAGGCTGGTTTTTTTGTTTGTTTGTTTGTTTGTTTCCGAGACAGGGTTTCTCTGTGTAGCCCTGGCTGTCCTGGAACTCATTTTGTAGACCAGGCTGGCCTCGAACTCAGAAATCCTCCTGCCTCTGCCTCCGAAGTACTGGGACTAAAGGCGTGCGCCACCATGCCCAGTGCACTTGTTGTTGTTCTTAAGGAGAGAACTGTGTCCTGCAGGGTGTTCTCTGGCTCCCGCTCACAGGCCCTGGCACTCACCCCCAACAAAAATGTATGTTATTCTGCTCTAACTGTCCATGGGGTTAACGATCTAGGAAAGGCTAGAGTAGGTAGGTGGGAAAGGATTCCAGAACAGGACTCTGTCTATGCGGGCCCCTTGGTAGCCTTCATCCCTGCTGGGTGCAGACCGTCCAGTGTGACTGTTTAAGGTCACCTACACACCTGTTGGTTATCCCTCATTCTCAGAGTGAACTTTGGTGGAATCACACCTTGGTTTGTCATTGGGGCCTCAGGAGTAGTGAAGGAATTTTCCCAAAAGGAAGGAATGTTAGCAACACAGTGCGTGCCGGTAATCCCTGCACCTGGGAGGTATAGAGGCATGTGTAATGCCTACTCGGTGAGTTTGAGGCCTAAAAGCTTCAATTTTGTTGTGCTGAGCTGAACTCCTGAACACGGCAGTGGTCTGGCTCAGAGGGTAACCCTGTATACCACACACCTCCAAACCCAGAGAACGTGGTTCTGAGGATGGGACCTGGGGTTTGCCTGTTACCAGGCACTCGTTAACTAAGCTACAGCTTTTGGTCGTTGTTTAGTTTGGTTGGTGTTTTGTGTGTGAGAATGGAAGTTGGTTTGGGGACAAATAGCAGTATAGCTCCGGGTGGCTTCAAAGATGTTCTGTAGCCAACTTTGACCTTGACTTCCCAATCCTCCCACCTTCTACCACCCCACCAAGTGCCTTTGGAATGGAGAAGATTCAAAAGCAAGAGCTAGTGACTAGACATGAGTTGAAGCTCTGCAAAAGTCACCACCACACACAGGCATGCATGCGCAGTCTTGCATGCACGCACATTCATTCACACACCACACACACCACACACACACACACACACCACACACACCACACTTCCGAAGCTCACACAGTCTGTCATCCAATGGGGAGAAAAGGCAGTGGAGGAAGGGTGAACGCAGATCCTTATTTTCCATTATTCAGACTTCAGTACTGTTGGGTGATTTGAACCGTTTGCAGACTATTCCACTTGGTAGATTTTTTTTTTTTTTTTTATTGAGAGCAATTTCATCAGGATGGCAAGGGCTGTGGAAAATACTCACTACTCAGAGACAGGATCGGCTGCCAGAGCCACTGCGCATCCTCTCAAAAACCCAAAGCCCCCAACATCACTCCAGTCACACAGAACTCTAAGCACCAGGAAGGAGTAGCCACAGGAATGCCATGTGCCCGATGCCAGCGCCACCGTGTGGCAAACGTATGAAGCTTCCATTCACTTGGACTGAAAGATTTTTGGCCAGTTCCTAAGCTTATGAGATTCATACATACTAGCAAAAATGTCAGACACATAAGAAAACTTAAACGCATCCCTGTACCACAATTGTAAGATTTGAGTGTATCTAATTTGGACAGAATACGATAGCAACTGAGCCACAATCAAGGTGGAGGCCAATAAAGATTATCCCCTGCTACATGACAATCTAAGGCCAACCTGAGTTGCGCTAAAACCCTGCCCACCCCCCAAAAAAAGAGATAAAAATTTTTACAATTGGGGTGTGGGGGGGTGGGTTGAGACAGGGTTTCTCTGTATGGCCCTGGCTCTACTGGAACTAAAGTTATAGACCTGGCTAGCCTTGAACTCAGAGATCCACCTTCTGGATGCTGGAATTATTAAGCCACCATGCCTGGCAAACATACACACACACACACACACACACAAAGTGCACACACCAAACCCTGGATGGAGAGATGGCTCTGTGGTCAAGAGCACTGGCTGCTCTTCCGGAAGAGTTCAGTTCCTAGCACCCACACGTGGTGGCTCACAACCATCCGTAGTCACAGCTCCAAAAGGGATCCCATGCTTTCTTCAAGCCTCAAGCACCAGGCACACAGGTGCACATGCATACATGTAGACAAAGCCCTCACGCGGGCAGGCATCATCCCTTGGTACTGGAGTAACAGCTTGTGAGCTGCAGTGTCCTCGGAACCCTGGAATCATCTTTTTAAATGACAGCCAGGAGGCATGGTAGAGCAGAAGAGGAGACAGGCTCAACTCTCGCACTGCTGCACGGAGGGCCAGAGGTTCCAGTTCTCCCCTCCAGGATGACCCACTGGGGTTTTGCTGGTGGCTGGCTGGTATGCTGTCTTTTTGAGACAGACTAGGCTTAAACTCCCAGTCCTTTTGCCTCCACCTCCCACACGCTGAGATTCTGGGGACAAGCCACCTCAGGACACCTTGCCCTTTTCCACTTGCAAAGCAGAAGGTGGAGGCATCCTAACAGGTGGGGAGCAGACCTGACTGAAGGAGGTCCTGTTGGAATGCCTGCTGTTGGCATAGGCACCGGGTGTCAAGGACTCCATCACAGAGGAGACAAAGCCTCCGTCAGTCGAATGACAATGTATGTTGGACATGCCCACCATAGCTCTCCCCCCACCCCCCACATTCAGGGGTGACTCCTCCCTACAGGACCAGTCCTACCGAGCCGAGCTAACCCTGTCCCCTTGACTTACCTCCTTCATCAGCTGTATGCTGTGACTACCTCTGTTCAAGTCTACATAATCAACAGGCTGGGCTTCCCCCTTAGCAGAGTGCTATGGCTTCTCTAGCCAAGCCCAGACCACCCAATCCCAACTTTCCTGTGTGTCCGTGTATCTCTCTTCGCTCCCTCACTGCCCCGTCAGGCCCATCCCTGGAGCCAGGCTGGACACTGCAACCACAGAGATTACTAAGTCCATTCCCACCCTGATTTGTGTGGTGTTTCACAAGCGACCCCAGGGCTTAATGCTCTAAGCAAGAACTCTGGCAACATTCTCGGCCTAGTTTGTTCTTTTTGTAAACTAAACTGGGTTTCTGATGCCTCTGGGGGAAATACCAAAACAAGACCTGCAGGTTCTTCCCTTAAAACTTGGAAGTGTCACCATCAATGGCTCCAGTAGGAACAAAGACCATTGCTTGTCCCCAGCTTTGCTGTTCAACTGACAACCAGGGCAAGTTTTCAAAGATATGTATGTTTGAGCTAACTGCAGGTTATGATCTAGACAGCTGCTCTCTGCTCTGTTCGGAGTCCAGTCACCTCCATGGCTATCCTCAGGAAGGATCCGATCCTAGGGACAACCCAGTCCCTGCCCACGTGGTACCTAACCCAACAGGTCTTATGAAACCTGACAATCCACATTTCTAATGATTATGCTATTCTGGGGCAACGACAAAGCCCTGCTTTAGACAAACAACTTCAAAAATAAATAAAGGTAAAGGCCTCCATTGGAGATGCAGAGAGTAGCGCTGCATTATGTAGAGTGGGCTAAAGTCATGGTGTTAATTATCACACAGAACCCAGGTGTTCAGACCAATGGGAAAAGTCAGACTAGACTGTGGACAGGCAAGAACTGGAGAGCAGGGTAACTCAGTAAGGGGAATGTGTGTGCGCACTCCACACCCTAAAAGATGAAAATAACAAGAAAAAAAAAAAAAAACCCTACCCCTCTCCCTGCTCAAAGTGAGTTCTAACCTCCTCCATTTCTCGCGGTGGAGAGAACTCAACCCTTCAGAGTGCTTGCTGCTCTGCGGGGAATACTCTGGCCTCTGTGGCACCTGCAGTCACATGCACATAATTAAGGACTTGAGAAACAGCTCAGTGGTTAAAAGCACTTACTGCTTCTCCAGAGGACCTGGGGTTCAATTGCCAGCAACCGCATAGGGCAGATCCCAGCTGCCTCAAAGGATCCAATGCCCTCGGCCCCCATGGGTGGTGTATTCACATGCACGTGACGTGATTATAAGTAAGTCTTTTAAAGTAAGAAAAGGGTGGGCTGGAGAGTCAGGAGCACCCATCTGGGGTTGCCAATAAGCTCCTCCAGCTCTGGCCCCTGTGGGTGCTCACAGATACACATACTGAAAATATTTTTAACTTTATAATACAAAAGAACCCAAGACACTGGTCTATTCACAACAAAAGGGTGAAGCCACAAAAGCAAACCCTGGGCCACCAGGAGACACTGTGGACTGGCCAGACACACACTCTGGGCTTCAGAGTGGCCAGCTGCTTACAGCGTCACCCACAATGGTACATTCACTCTGGGGTTATTCCTGAAGGTCGAGGGGCCACTAAGTCAGGAGGTAGTCAGAAACTCAGTCTTAGTTCTAACAGTATTTCCGAGTCACAAAGCAAGCTTAGGGGTCCTGCGTTTGTTCCTTTCAGATTGGCCTGGAATTCACAATCTTCCTCCTTCAGCCTGAGCTACCAGGCCCAACTCACATGCTCTTCTTTAGTTTCAATCGATGAACAATGGAACCTTTCAAATACTCTATTACATTTTATTAATTGTATTTATGTGAGTCTATGTATTTATGTGTCTTTATTGTACTTATGTGTATTTAGGTATGAGAACCAGCGATTGAACTCAGGTCATCATGTTTGGAGGGCACATGTTTTTTAACAATGAATCATATCACTGGTCCTAACAAAGCTTGTGTGTGTGTGTGTGTGTGTGCGCGCGCGTGCGCGCGCGCAAACCAGAGGACAACTTACTTGCAGTAGGTTCTCTTTCCACCACGAGTACTGTGGATGCAACTGAAGTCATCAGCTTGGCAGAAACTACCCGCCTTTACCCACTGACACATCTCTCCAGCCCCATGGAACTTTAAAAACATTTTCCCACGCCGTGGGCTTTCATTTTGGGCCACTGAAAGCTTAAGCAGAAAGGTGGGGTAACCTTCTATGATGGCATCTTTCTGACTTGCCTTAACCCACTGGTAAGCTTGATATCCTCACAGGCTAACTCAGGCAGAGGAGGAATCCATTCACCCTTGTTCCAGCCAAACCCCGAGACAGAGGCAGGCGGATTTCTGAGTTTGAGGCCAGCCTGGTCTACAGAGTGAGTTCCAGGACAGCCAGGGCTACACAGAGAAACCCTGTCTCGAAAAACCAAAAAAAAAAAAAAAAAAAAAAAAAAGCTAAACCCAATTCCACCTTGAGGTTTAACTTGTCAGTTCAAGGACATGGTTTAGAGATAAGGGCAATAAAACCCTAAACTGACAAAACCAGAGCTCATCCAGGCCAAGGGCTCAGTGTCTACAATAGTGTCTGTACTGGCTAGCTTTGTGTCAACTTGACACAGCTGGAGTTATCACAGAGAAAGGAGCTTTAGTTGGGGAAATGCCTCCATGAGATTCAGCTGTAAGGCATTTTCTCAATTAGTGATCAAGGGGGAAGGTCCTCTTGTGGGTGGGACCATCTCTGGGCTGGTAGTCCAGGATTCTATAAGAGAGCAGGCTGAGCAAGCCAGGGGAGGCAAGCCAGTAAAGAACATCCCTCCATGGCCTCTGCATCAGCTCCTGCTCCCTGACCTGCTTGAGTTCCAGTCCTGCATCCTTTGGTGATCAACAGCAGTATGGAAATGTAAGCCGAATAAACCCTTTCCTCCCCAATTTGCTTCTTGGTCATGATGTTTGTGCAGGAATAGAAACCCTGACTAAGACAGTGTCTCAGTGTAGAGGAGGGCTAGGGAAAAAAATGGCTCAAGAAACCCATCAACTGACTTACTAGCATCCTAGCTCCGTTGACTCAAAAGCAATGGGCATAATATGTAAGAAGTTATTTTTGAGGAGGCCACAAAATACATGGTCTGGCAGAAGTTAGTATGTATGAAATGGCTGGCCCCAGCAGGGGCTGGAGACGTTGACAGCCCTGCAGGAGGATCCAGGTTTGGTTCCCACAGGCTAGCTTACAATGATCCATAACCCTAGTTCTGGCACACATGACTACATACACATACATGCAGGCAACACATTCACATAATCAGTCTTTATCTTCTAAAGATTCACACTCATATAGTTCCGAGTTAAAGTTAAATTCTGAGGTTTGCTTTCCAAAAACCCAGGAGAAATCAGGCGTTAACCCCGGGACCTGGGAAACAGATGCAAGATAGCAAGTTTGAAGCCACATGCTGAATCAATCGGATGGGAGCCTGGGCTATACAGTGTGCTACAGAAGCAGTCTCCAAAGAAATCCAGGAAGGGTGCTTAAAGTACTGAGTGCTTCCAACTGCCATCCCAGGGAGGAGGGGTGGGGGGAAGGGAGTTGGCTCTGGGGGCTAAGAGCAGTTAGTTAGGGTTCTGTACTTAGCACCACATGGTGGCTCACAACCATCTGTAACTCCAGTTCTCAGGGATGTAACACCCTCTAACCTCCATAAAAAAAAAAAAAAAAAATATTTTTAAATAATTAAGCAAAAATTGAATTTAAAACTGGAAACGGGAGCCAGGCAAGTCAGCTCAGTGGGTTAAGGATTTCTGCAAACCTAACAACCTTCAGTTTGATTACTAGGAGGAGACAACTAACCCCTGAATGTCCTCCTTCTCTCTGCCCCCCAACCCCCGCCTCTCACTCACACACTCACACATTCACAGACACACATCAGGAACACAATGAAAACCAGAACACCAGAATTGTAAAACACCAAATCTATATTTACATCCACATATAATAACATAACTTTAAGCTGAAATATATCATAAATAAAGCATGTCTACTGACAACTTAAGTATCAACAATTAAAATAAATCAAACTGGAATGAAATAAATACATTAACAAAAATCCAACAAATGTACCTCTTCTCACATGTACTGTCGCCTCACAGGGAAAGACACAGAGCCAGTAGTATCCCAGAGTTAATACTGATGACAAGAACACACTAAGCACAAAGGACTGCTTAAAAAGGGGGGAAAAAAAAAACCTGGAATTTTCATGCATTCAGAAAATATAGCTAGAGAAATCTGAAAGGCCCCAAAATTTCAGCATTACACACATTGACTTGTTTTCTAATAGATTTGGTGATTTTTTTTCTTTTTTAAATACAGGTTTAATTTTTGGCCCCTATGCTATATGACCCCCTCCAAGAGCGCTTCCTGTACACTCACTGCATTTAGGCAAAGATGGCGTCAATCAACTTGCAAATGTGTTCATCTTCAAAACCAGGCTATAAAAGTGCAGACCTAAGAAAACAGTCTAGCTTATGTACATATGGCTCAGCTTGTGGACGGGAACGGGTGTATGTTCCTGACACAAAAGCTCTTTCTACAAGAGCAGACACATCTCAGCCCAGGTCTCCATTCAGCACAGGAGGTAAGACGTGTCCCAAGGACCCCTCATGGTACACAATGAGGTGGGGGATGTGGGGGAGTCGGGATTCTTTGAGCTCTTCACCCTTTTGTCCCATCGAGAGGGGTGGGGCAAGAAAAAGGAGCAGTGCAAATTTATTTTTGAAACAGTTTCTTAATAAAATATTTTGGGTTTGCTAAACCCAAGAACTGTTGAATAAAGTCAGATATCAAAGGAACTCAAGTTTAAAACACTGAGTGAGCTAGCTGGTGGCTGTCTTCCCTCCATCCCGAGCTGCCTGTGCACTGAGGAAATCACCCTGGGAAACAAACAATGGAGAGGCCCGGGCATCATCTCTCCCTGCCTGCCAGGAGGGCTCAGCCAGCAGCTCCTCACCCAGACTCAAGGTGTCCCCACCTCCAACACCAGACACATCAAGACTCCAAATATAAACTAAAATATTTCCCTAAACTTTCCACTCCCTTTAAAATTGCTTCCAAGCACGCAATTCACACAAGGAGATGTGGCAACTCTCCCAATCTTCCAAAAGAAAAGAACTTAGATGGCTCCCCACAGAGCCTGGCTCTCTGAGACATCGACAACTCTACAGAGGCAGCTTCTCTGTAGGCAACACCCGCTCAAAAGCCACCCCACCCCAACCCCAGGCAGCATGCTGGGGCTCCAGGACACCGGTACACACTAGCTCTACCAGCTGGAGTAAAAGGTGCCAGGTTAGTGCCTGCTGACCTCAAGATGCACAGCACATCACCGAGTGTCAACATTTCTATCAGCAATGTGAAGACAAATAGACTCAGTGAGAATATGCTTTAAAACATGTTTTAAATGAAAAAGCATAAAAAAGCAGAAAATGCTCAAATCCTTGCGCTCCATGAGGGAGAGACACACAGTACTTAAGCAAGTTTACCACATCGGTATTTACAGTTACCTGAGGTGCAAGCTTTACAACATCCCCAGCCCACCCCACCCCACCCCAAATGATTTCTTTTCAGCAGCTCTCAAGTATGCAAAAAAAAAAAAAAAAAAAAAAAAAAAAAACTTATTTGGTCAATTCTTTAAAAAAAAATATTTAGGGACAAAATAGATTTCAGTCCCTCTGGCGCACTGCCCAACGACTCCCAGTACTAGTTTTTATTGCTTTCTGGTACAAAGGTTAACAGAACTTGAAAGAATGTAGTGTTCCTCCCCTGCTCCTCTCGGGTCTATGTACAATTCAGTCACAGCTTGTTCAGTAGCTATTGTCGTGCGCTCTCAGAAGATGAACCAATGTATGATTCCATGGAAGTATGTACTTGCATCCAGGGACCTAAAGGGAAAGCATTGATAGTGATTAGAAAAACAAACAATCATTAAAGGATTGTAAGAAATAAGCTGTAGATGGCTCCGCAGCTACTACACCAGCTCTACCGGAGAACCCAAATTTTGATCCCAGCACCCATGTTAGAGAGCTCAATAGCCTGTAGCTCCCAGGGAGCCTACACCCTTTCTTTTGGTCTCCTAAGGCACATTCACTCACAATGCAGATCGACGAACAGAATCATCGGATCTCACAGCATGTGTGAATCCATCGAGAGGGATGAGGGCGTGCAACGGGTTTCACTTACTCCAACCTACACAGCTGATGGACTACTCAGGGGAAGGAGACAGTTATACCAGGGACCAGGACCAGACCCAGTACTTGGTACATTCCATCTGGCACCTCCAACTGCCCCCCAACTCCGAAGGGGACACAGGTGCGCTGGCTCACTCCTGTAACACCAGTACTGAGAGAACTGAGGTGGGATTACCAGGTTCAAAGCCAACCTAGGTTTCACAGCAAGACCCTTCCAAAAAGAGGAAAATCAGAATAGCTGGAGACATAGCTCAGTGCTAAAAGATCTTGACTAGTGAGGGCGAGGTACTTGGTCGGATGCTCACGGGAAAAGGGGAAGGAAAGGCCCAGGAACGCCAGCATCCTTGTGCCCAGGCTGAGACGCGTTACAGGACAGGCCGACAGCGCTGGCAGCCTCCCCGAGCTCAGGAAGCTTGTGCCCATCAAACCTGTGAGCCCTGAGGGAAAACACCTCTTCCTGGACAGGCCAGAGCTTCACAGTGCTTTCAATCACCTCTGAACTGAGATAGCAGGCCCAGGGTTACCTCCGTGTAGAGCCAGGCCTATGTCCTCACTGGCTTGGAGTGTGTGACCGCAGCCTGAGCTCGGCAGGCCTATAGTGACCCAATCGCACTGCTGTGGCAGGGAAGCAGCTATAGACTGTATGTAAACAAATCTCCAGAAGAGCAGTCAGTGCCCTTAACCACTGAGCCGTCTCTCCAGCCCTTGTTCTGTTTTTAAAGACAGGGTTTCTCTGTGTAGTCCTAGCTATCATGGAACTGGCTCTATAGACTAGGCTGGCCTCGAACTCAGAGACCTGCCTGCCTCTGCCTCAAATGCTGTGATCAAAGGCATGTGCCCCCACCATCCAGCAAGTATTATAAATTTTCAAACATCTTTTTAAAAAAAACAAAAATGGGGGAGGAGGGCCTGGAGAGATGGCCCAGTGGTTAAGAGCACTGGCTGCTCTTCCAGAGGTCAGGGTCATATTCCCAGCACCCACATGGCAGCTCATAGCTGTTATTCCAGTTCTGGAGAAGTAGACACCCTCACATAGACATACATGTAAGTAAAGCACCAATACACAGAAAATAAAAATAAATCATTAATGAATTAAAAAGAAAAAATTGGGGCCGGTTAGATGGCACTCGCTGCTGAGCCTGATGATGGGAGTGACCTCCCACTGGGGAAGGATACAAACTACTCCCTAACAGCACTCTCTGTGTACCCGCCACACTGAGCACAAATCCATCAATCCACAAACAAATGTCATTCTAAAACAGTAATAATCACTTTTAGAAGTTGAAAAAGAAAATGAATTTGGTATTTATTCAAGTAAAGCCAACACAATGCATTTAAGGACAATAACACTCACCTTTTCCCCAAGAATCAGAAGTCAAGGCTTTTTGTCATTTGGTCGGTAATGTGCATTTCCAATAAAATTCTCATAGCTTCTCTTCTGCAGCATGCTGTTAGATAGGTGCTGATGTGACACGGGCCTCTTTCCTAGTTGGGAGAGAGAGAGAGAGGTGACTCAGAGCCCACTACCAGTGACAGGTGTCTGTGTGTGTGTCTTTAGGCCTTGATGACAACGCTCCCCAGCGTAGCCCCTTAGACTAAGAAAGAGCGCCGAGCACACCTCTAACCCCAGGGCTGAGGTGGAGGCAGGCAGGCGTCTGTTGAGCTGAAGACAACCAATGCTACAACAATATCAGACCTTGTCTTTTCTTTAAAAAAAAACAAAACCCACACATTCCAGGCCTGGTGAGACTTGCCCTTAATCCCAGCACTTAAGAGGCAGAGCAAGGGGACTATCTAGAAACTTGAGGCTATCCTGGTTTACATAGTGAATCCCTATCTTGAAAACAATAAATAAACTTGGCACACACACACTTAAAGTGAACACCAACAATGGCCCAGGCACTAGTCAGTAAGACCCAAGGCCTGGGTCTGGAGAAGGGAGCTGTACTATGTGTTCATTCACACATCAATCCCAGCAGGTAAGCCTACACATGCACAAACCAACTCTGTAGAAGAGGAAAGGGGGTGAAAGACACTGAAACAACCTATCCACTTAAACTGTGGGATACTGGACACCTGAACACACAGGCAGCAGACACTAAATCTGGACTGAGGAGGTAGCTTAGTTGGCAGAGTGCTTTGACACCAGTATCCACAAAGCACAAGTTTCTTCCTCATGACAACTTTGAGACAATTCACTGCAGTGGATGAAAACACTTTGTTTTTGTTCCTAGCAGGATGTACCCAGAATGCACTAAACTGATAGCTTTCTGGGCTTTACCCGTGGTGTACAGTTAGTGATCTTTAGAGCACTCAAACCCTCACTACAAATCTGCAGGAGAGCATCCTGGCCGACCTCCTCCAAGCTCAGGAAAGCACCAGAAATCTCCATGAAACACGGGAAAAGAAAAGGCTCCCTATGAGAACTCCAAATCACCAACAAGGTGCCCACTGCTACAAGACAACCATCAGGGACACACCAACAGCAACCCCTGTGCACCAGTGCCACACAAGACAACCGTCAGGAACATACCAAAAGCAACCCCAGTGCACCAGTGCATAAAAGACAACCGTCAGGAACACACCAGTGCCACACACAGCTGATGCACTCTCTTCAGTCAGGAGCTCCTACTCTGCTTCTAACAGGCCAAGGGCCCAGCCATGTGTAGAAACGGCCGTGAGTGTGGCCATGAGTGTGGAAGGGGGTAGGGGGGAGTGTATGACAACCCTAAGCAAGGTTTCAGCGGCTCTCAGGCTTTCTTTTCTCCTGCAAAGATCTAGGTAGCCCAAGCTAGGCTCGAACCCCCTCCCACCAGTCCAACTGTCTCGGCTTCCCAACGCGACCAGCTAGCACCTGGACTTCAACAGCAAGGAAAGGAATTACTTTTATCTTACTTTTATTTTTGTTTTATTCTACATTTCCTCAAGACTTAATCCTGTAAGTTAAACCCTGATAGTCCACAATCCATTGCTTTGTATGAGATATGGTACATTGGTTGCCTGCAACTGAGAACTCAATGTTCCTGTGTGGTGTGTTTAAACCCCAGCAGTGCCTACAGTAATACCTTCGAGGGTTGGGCTGGTCCCTGTATGTCCCACAGGTGCACAGGTATACAGGGGTCCAGAGGCACTGTAGGGCTTCTGCACAGCCAGCACACTGGGCGACTCTACCTCCCCAGGGCTCAGGAAACGGGCTTTGTGGGGCAGCACAGGCGGTGGGCGCACACACTCTGGTGGTAGCAAGGTGATGCTCCTGACGACATGGTGCTTAGGGAGCTCAAAGCCCCTTCTGCCATTGGGCCCCGCATGCTCTGTGTCCAGGGACACCGTGCTGGACTTGAGTCTTTTGGGATGTGGCTCACTGTACTCTGCTGCGGCACTGCCAGAATTCCGATGGCAGTAGTAGTCTCTCCCTTGCTGCGCCCATGGGCCATCAACCTTCACGGGATAATCAACAGAACCGTTGCTATTATTACTGCTGAGGGGGGACTGAGATGGGGGAGCTGGCAGGGACTTGGGTTTTGGCTCAGGTCTCTTCACCTTATCCATAGCAGCAGGGATGCCACCTTTGGGAAATAGCTCTGACTGCTGCTGCCTGGTGGCACTGGGCCCCCCGGCATTGAGTTGTGACCTGTGTGACTTCAAGTTACTTGGGGCTAAAGTGCTGTTGTCTGGTCCTGAAGTCTGGGGAGCTTTGCTTGGCCCCGAGGCCCCCTGCCGAGCCTTCTCTGGGTGCAGGGATTTAGCGTGTGATGAGAAGGCAGTCTTGGCCTTGGGCTTGTGCAGGCCAGACAAGGGAGGGACATCTTTTCCCAGCAAAGCAGGAGGGCACCCAGTACGCCTGTTCCTCAGCACAGACTTGCTGCTGCCATTCTTGTGCGGGTCAGGGTTGTACCTGTGCTCAAGTCTCTGGTGCATCATAAGGACTTCCGGATAAAAGGTTTTGAAAGTACAAAAGGGGCAGGCAATGCTAGGGATCAGACACTTGCTCAAAGAGATTGCAGGACAGGCATGGAGTGGCCCAAGGGATAGATTCAAAGGCCTGTCCTGGCAGTCAGCACCGGGCTTATGTCTGTAGTCAGCCTCCTGATCCATCTTCTCCCTATGGCCAGCTTCCCGTGCTAAGGGCCCAACCCCCTCTAGTCTGCAGGCAGGGCTGCCGGCCCGAGGCTCCCCTGCTTTCTTTGTCTGCATGTCCAGATAAGCAGGGGCAGGGCTCTTCCGCACTTTCTCAACACTATCAGCTGCGTGTTTATGGAAATCCTGAGTATCCTTGTTGTGTGCTGGTGAGAGAACACTCTGAAAGACAGAAGGCATCTCCTTAAGCTGCTTGGCAGGTGCACTTCCCTTAAAATCTTTGGCACCATCAAGAAATCTCTTTAAATTTTTGGTCTGTGCACTGTCAGCCGTTAATAGCGCATCCTGCGGCTCCTGGCTCCGGCCTTCATTTTTGGACTCAGCGGCAGCATCCACTGGCTGCTTGTCTTTGTGGTGTCTCTCCAAGTGGTACCTCAGAGATGTCTTCTGAGCTGCGGCATACTCACAGAATTCACATTTGTATGGTTTTTCACCTAAAACGAGATATGCCACTGTATCATGATGTTTAGGAAAGGTGTCAATAGAAGTCTGCAAGCTAAGCAAGCTATGACAACCAAACATAGTCTGTTCCCTCTGCCAATCCTCACAGCTAGGGCACCAATGCCCCAGTGCAATGCACTTGAAAATGTAAACCCGATTCCCAGTAAGAGCACGCTTTAACTGACCCAACCTTCACGGCTGCCCTATGGCAGCATCTGCGCACTTTTTCAGCACAGTGGACTACCAGTGTGCCCAAGTCAAGGAAGCCTCCACCTTCTCACCCGTGCCATCACTGCACCTACATCAAACAGTACCAAATACACCCTTCCTTCACTCCAAAATCATAAAAGGGTTTTAAAATGTGGCATTTAAAAATATTACAAGTTTGCCTTAAGATATGGTAACCATAAACCAACCTCAAAACAGATGCCAGTATTCAAGCTGCAGTGATGTTATAGACCACAACAGCTGCAAACATCACATACTAAAGCCATCTGAACCACACAGCAGCACACAATTGTTTTAGCTAACACATGTTTTAAAACCCCAGTCCTTTACCTGTATGCGTTCTGAGATGAATATTGAGGTAATAGTTTGAACGGAAAAACTTGCCACAGTAACTACACTCTCTCGAGGACGGGAGGGGCTTCGCTTTTCCTCCATCATCATTTTTATCTTAAAGCAGAAACAAAAATAATGGTGTGAGTCAGGTCAATTGCGGGATTCAGGAATTCGGACTCCAGGATTCAACACAAAACATTTGGGGGAAACCATTAAGAATTATTTTAGCTCTGGGTAGAAGTTTCAAAGGCTAAATAACATACAAAATGCCACCAGGCAGCCTTTCATGTCTTGGGCTGTGTGCTTTTGTTTTGGAGACAAGGTATATAGCCTTGACTGGCTTAGAACTCAGACACACGCACACACATACACACACACACACACACACACACACACACACACACACACACACACACACACCCTATACCCTGCCTCCATAGTGTTGGGACTAAAGATGTGTGCCACCAGGCCCGGCACTACCCTGTGTATTCTGAATGCAGTCTGGTGCCCTAGTAAAGAGGTTTGTACTTCCATCGTAAGAATGACCATTTAAGAGATGAAACTTGGGGTCTACAACCCTGTAGGTGAAACAATATGAACTAATCAGTACCCTCAGAGCTCGTGTCTCTAGCTGCATAAATAGCAGAAGATGGCCTAGTCAGCCATTGTTGGGAAGAAATGCCCCTTGGTCTTGCAAACTTTACATGCTCCATACAGGGGAATGCCAGGGCCAAGAAGTGGGAGTGGGTGGGCAGGGGAGCAGGGTGGGGTATAGGGGACATTCGGGATAGCATTTGAAATGTAAATGAAGAAAATATCTAATAAAATAAGTTTTTTAAAAAAAAAGGAAAAAAGGGCTGGTGAGATGGCTCAGTGGGTAAGAGCACCCGATTGCTCTTCCGAAGGTCCAGAGTTCAAATCCCAGCAACCACATGGTGGCTCATAACCATCCGTAACAAGATCTGACTCCCTCTTCTGGAGTGTCTGAAGACAGTTACAGTGTACTTACATATAATAAATAAAAAAAAAAAAAAAAAAAAAAAGAGAGAGAGAGAGATGAAACTTGACAGGCGCTTTCTGTCCTTGATACTTGGCATATGCTACAGCTGGTTCATGCTTAAGGTAGATGTGTGCCCACTGGCCAGAAAAACTGTCAGAACTTAGAACCAGTATTTGGAGGTAATATAAAACCTCCCAACCACCAGCAGAAAACAGGCTGAGATTACAGAAGCTACCACTAGAGGTCGGCAAGCACAAAATAACCTCAGAAACAGCCCAGACTTGGCTTTGCACAAGCACCTAGTAAAGCTGATCAAAATTTAGCCAAGTTTGGGAAGATGGAAATCTGTGATTTCCAAGCAATCTCGTATCCAAAAGAGGCCTGGCTTACTAGACCTCAAAGGCAAGGCTGAAGTGCCCAATGAGAAGGACCCATGAGGACAGATTCTAACTAAACTGGCTGGGACTTTCCACTCTCACCAGCCCACCAACTTGTAAATGATGTGCATCTGTGAAGAGGGTTCCACTAGTCCCTGTCAGTCCTATCTGGGTGGTATCTCTCTTAAAGTCTAGATCAGGGCCATGGTGTAGCAGGGCAGTCAATCACAACTACACAAATGTCCCACCTGGGGTCCAAAATACATAATTAAACTAAATTTTGCCTTACAAAACTTTATTTTCAGGCCTCTCCCCTTCTCTGTCAAATGCTGCACTCTTACTAACTCCCAAAGACAGGTACACAGCAAATGCAGGTGGACTGAATGGACTAGACCACCTCCATTACAGCAGATCCTGTTAGGGAAGGGGATCCATAAGCACACGATTCCCTAAGGTGGTCTAAGAGGCTTTTAAAAGTCATCACAGCCTCTCTTTTTCAACTTCTTGGAATTAAGAGTAAAGCAGACTGGAGGGCAGCACAGCGGGAGAGGCCCGCTGCACTCACAGCTCTGCCCACAGCTCACCCTGCCTCGAGCTGTCACGGTGTGAGCTTCGCTACATCACATGAAAATGCCTAGGGATACCTCCGTGGCCTTCCCAACGTCTGGCACCTGTCTTATGGCCTGGAACTTGGACTATACTGTTCTGTGCAGGGTTGTAACTATGGCTGAGCTCAGCCTAGGAGGAGTGCCCAAAGTGGATGATCCTATTTTGCAAACAGGGAAATCTCAAAGAAAGGTTGGGCAATGTATGATGGGCCACCAGGAACCACAGCCAGACTCCAGCGCTCCCACCTGTGGCAAGCCAGGCCAAAAAGCCTACCTACCCCAGGACCCCACCAAGTTGTCCACCATGTACAATGGCTGGTAGACTCCTCTAGGGATCTGCAGTGCTGATGCTGCAGAACTGCACAGGTGCAAAGGCCATCTGTGAAGTTCTCATGACATCATGGACTTCATGTATCTTTACCTTTCTGGGGATTAAGGAGTGAGATATGCTAAGCTCCAAGCGTCATGAAAGCCAAGTTCCTAAAGTGCATTAGTGACCAGAAAAAGAATTGGGTGCTGGTTCACATGCACAGTGGCTGACAGATCTTACTCTTCAGACTCACTGTGGTCTCAGAGAGGACTTGCAACATACTACCCAGTGGCCACACACATCTGGAAGTGTTAGAAGTAACCCATGGGCCACACCCACACATCAGAGGTGTTACTTTAAGCCTCACATTCAGTGACATCAAACAATGGTTCAAGTTGGGTGGGCAGCAAGAGGAGGCTTTCCAGGAGATTGGACAACAGCTTACTTCTATAAACACCATTCGAACACACCAAATTCATGGATAAGGTTCGGAAGTGGGCCCTCACCCCGCTTCATTGCAGCAAAAGACCACGTCAGAAGCTCCCTCATGAACACTGGCCTCACAAACACCAAGGTGATCAGAGTACACTGGGCAAGGAGTCCCACTGCATGAGTAGTGGACGCTGAGGAAGCCTCCCTGACCCTTTTGAGAGCATCAGAAACCCATGTAGGTGAAAACATAAACAAGTCTGTGATAGGCAGACTTGAATGCCAGAAATGAATGCCAGAGAGCTGGTAAAGTCCTGGGTCTCAGTCCCATAATTCCTAGCACTCTGCACCAGGTCATAGCCTCCTCAGTCCACTGCCTGAAGAAGCCAGCAGCATCCTTGGTCTCTACCAACTGGTGCACTAGCTATAAAAACTAAGTCCTCTGGGAGCAAAGGATACAGAGCCCTTTCATAATGGAGTTTTGGACCAGCCTTTTAACTCAGCTCCTTATTAAAGAAATGAAAAGGGCCTGTGATGCTTCTATGAGACTACACAGTGATACCACAAAGCAGAGATAAGAGCCTGACTCCCAGAGCCCCCTGCAACAAACACTGCCTGGGAGGCAGCAGAGTACTCACCCAAATGAAGCCCTTCAGGGAGCCCATCCTCAGACCCATCTTCAGAGCCCCCTTCTCGGTCCCCGGCCCCACTGTCTTCCAGAGTGGTGCTGAGGTCTGGGGAGCAGGTCCCAGGCTGCCTTGCATCCACAGCCATGGTGGGTGATAGGGCATCAGTCCTCCTGTCCTTCCTGTGCACCCTCGAGTGCAGGACGAGCTGGTGGTATGTCCTGAAGGCTTTACTGCACTCAGAACAGTGTGTGGGCTTCTCCTTGCTACTGGGCAACTTGGGATCACTATCCCCAGAAGGCACTTCACTATTAGCATGTCTAGGCTTCTCTTTGTCTTGGGAGAGACCTGGACAACTGTTTCTACTTGTTTTGGACTTTCCAGACCCTTCCGCCTTACCCCCAACCCATATTTCCCCTAGTTCCTCTTTCTCTGAACATGAATCATCATTGTCTGTGCTTCCTTCTTGGCCTGACTCTTTCACCTCTTCTTGGGCAATGGCCACTTTTCCTTTGGTAGCCAACTGCCATGCCTGGTAGGTGGTGAATGGGTCAAGCTGAGGTATGCAGGTCGTGGGCTTCACTGTACTATCTGCAGTTGATCTGGGTCTCAAGTTCAAAAACTGCAGCAACTCTTCCCTCGGGGACGTGGGCTCCTCTTGGTGGGCATCAGGGGCTACGTTGCTGGCACTGGGAACAGTTTCTTTGGCATGAACCTTACTATGTTCAATGAGGATCTGCTTATTTGGGAAGAGGAAGCCACAGACCATGCAGATCTTGTAGGGAGTGGAGATGTTCCCAGCTGCATGTGGCTGGACCACTTCATTGATGGTGACTGGACTCTCCATGCCTTGCTGAAGCTTGCTCCTGGTGCCAGACTTGCCATTGTGTGTCCGCATGTGGTTCTTCAGGAACCACGGCTCCTTGAATCTCCTCCCGCACATGCTGCACCCGTACGTGAAGGAGTCCTTATGCTTCTTCATGTGGCTCTCAACATCAAAAGCCACTGGGAATGTCTGCCCACATACATCACAGCTCAACTCCTCGGTGTCTTCACTACTCTTCTCTAACGGTGGCTCTGTTGGCTCCTGACCTTTATCAAGGGGACTTAGGTACTCGGCCTCCACACGCAGAACAGCTGGCTCGCAGAGGGTGGGCCGGTGCTGCAGGAGCACATGCTGATTGAGATCCTCTGCCTGAGAGAAGACCTGGCTGCAGAACATGCAATCCAGGGGCATGTGGCCCTCTGCCGCGGCCATGCTCTTCTCCTGAGCAGCTCGGAAGGGGACTGCCGCCGGCCCTTTTATGGGCACAGCATCATCCACCTCCATCTGGGAACCTAGAGAACCTCCAAGGACTTCCGGCCCGTCCATGTACACAAGGAGGGACTGGGTCGGCATGCTGCCAACCACTTCAGGGTCTGATAGGATGGGCAATCCACTGTCTGCCGAGGATCTCTGCAGTTAGAATAAGGCTGCTTGTGAGATATAACCACTCAAAACCTCCAGGAGCCCCGGGTGTCAAAATCAGAGCACCTCTAAGGTCAGAGGGATGAGTATATTCCAGAGCTTAGGGGAGCTCAGTGATGGAGATGGCTCTTTGCACAAACAAAGCATCCAGGCTGCCCTGGGCTGTGAGTCAGACGTGCGTCAGCATGAGGGCAACAGCTTTGTCCATCTCCACTGGTGAGTGGCTCAGTTGAGCAAGACTTTGATCCCGGCAATGTGAAGACAAGGGATTTCCAAAATCTGAAAGGAAAAACACAAGCCTCAGTGGGGAAGGCTCAGGAACAGGGCTTGGCCTATGAGTCACATGATCTTCTCCACAGAAAGGGACTAGACTCAACTGCCTCACCTTTAACTAATCCATAATGCATCCTGCTAAACATGTTTGTTAATTAAATCACTAGCATATTTCCTAGTGGATACACTAAGTGAGTAGAATTTCAACCAGTCAGGAGACTTAAGCCAGAGCTCTGCTCACTGAAATATAAATGCCAAGTTTAAACAGGAAGTGGCAGTGATAGGCTGGCCAGCCTGGGTTACACAGTGAGTTCAAAGCAAGCCTGGACAACATAAAACACAGTCTCAAAAACAAATAGGCCGAACTTTAGGATAGAATTGTCCCCAATTCGGCTGACTGGGATGCCACCAAGATATACACGAATCTCCTACCCAGTGACTACAGGAGTTAGAAAAGCACAACGTGGTAGAGAGCATGCCTACAATCTCAGCATTCATGAGGAAGCAGCAGGTGGATCTGAGAGTTCAAAGCCAGCCTGGTCTACATAGCCAACTCTAAATAAGGAGGAGTCCCTGTCTCAAAAAAGAAGTTAAGAAAACGAGCTGACATAATCAGACAGGCCCAAACCCTTAGCAGATGACAGGAACCTTTCCTTCATTACGCATAGCCCAGGACCCTGTTGTTTCAGGTACTTGATGCTGCCATGCAGGCTTCAAAGGGGAAATGACCTGCTAGATGCAGAGGCCACTTACTTTAAGGGTCCACATTTCTTTTTTTTTTTTGGTTTTTTGAGGCAGGGTTTCTCTGTGTAGCCCTGGCTGTCCTGGAACTCACTTTGTAAACCAGGCTGGCCTCAAACTCAGAAATCCGCCTGCCTCTGCCTCCCGAGTGCTGGGATTAAAAGGTGTGTGCCACCACTGCCTGGTGCACATTTCTAACAGGCCTCCTCCAACCTGGCTCTGTGTGGCTCATTCTTCCTTCAGAAAATACACCTCCTACCCATCTCACTTCACCTTCCACTGAGCCACTGGCCAGGGAAAAGGGAGTGGCTTTAGATTCTATGGACTCCGATTTCTACTCTTGAAGATTTAATCCCTAAAAATGTCCTTCATAGCACAGAGAGGGTTTGTTTTTAACCAGCCTTGCCTCTTCTCCTATGAAGTTTGTGAACTCAGTCAAGGAAACAAAAAGGCACCAGAGCACCTGCCGCGGTCCTCCCTCCCTCCCTCCGCTCTGCTCCCAGCCCTCAGCAGTCATGAAGCTGGCTCTTCCCCTTCTAGCAGCTATGAGACTCCAGGGCAGACTGGCGAGGAGCAAGCTGCTGGCAGTGCTTTCTCTTAGTTTCCGCCTTTGTTGCTATCACAATGGAAGACAAGTATCTGGAGTTTACCATTCCATGACATAACAGAGACCTGAGGACTAAGGTCTAGCCTAAGTCAGGACTTTCGAGGTGTCACACAGCAAAGTGAACTCAACCCAGGGTGCACTTTCTGAGGTTAACACTACAGCAAGGTGGACAATCACTACACCCTTTCTATGGCCGAGGACAACTCTACACAACCAAAAAGCTCTGGCAGTATTCTCAGATTTCTACACAATCACTAAGCAGACACCCACAACCCAGGCCAGAGGGTTTACTGCACCTGGAATACAGTCAGTTACCAGGCGTCCCTTCTTTGAAGCTCTACAATAACCACTTTAACATGGCAGAAAAGTATTAGCAACACCCAATAGTGAGGTCCAGGCCAGCCAGGAACTAATGGGAAACCCTATCTCAAAAAAGTTAAAAGTAACTCTGCTTGAGTTGGGGCACAGGAGACAGGAGGGGAGGGCACCACTGACCGTTAAGCCTAGGCTTTTAGAACATCACTCCTCTACAAGGTCCCTTTCTAAAAGGTTACCAATCCCTGGCTCAAACCATGACCCTCCAGGGAGTAGGGTAACAGCCGCAGGAAGCATCTGTCTGTCCCAGGCAGTCAGATGGAGAAGAGCAAAGCTGGAAGCACTTCCTCCTCCTGAGGTTTCTACAATAGTTCAATAGTCTAACTGTGCTCAACTCAAGTCCTAGACAGCTTTAGTTACAGCATCTAAAGGCTCAAATGCAAGCCTGTCCCACACAAGCCCTGCCCACCAAGCTCAAGACTACAGTCCACATCTAAAACAAGCCTATGAGGAAATTCAAATTTAAAAGCCAGGTGGTGGTGGTGCACACCTTTGATCCAAAGGACAGAGATGCTGGCTGTCCTCTGCTCTTTCTCTAGGACCTGGTACTGGACTAAAAGATACCCAGAAATTTGACAGAAACAAGGACTAAAGCAGGACACATCTCTCAGGTTATAGTCCCTGCCACCTCTGTTCTGATGATAAAATGAACCATAAGTCAGAGGTTACACCCCATGACTGACCACTCTCTGCAACCAAGCTGTAACAGTATTTAAGATACATTTATTTATTTATTTATTTATTTATTTATTTATTCGGGGTGGGGGGGTATGTGCACATGCGCTGAGGGTTGGGTAGGAGAGGGATGTCAGATCCCTTGGGAGTTTCAGGTAGTTGTGAACCAGCTGGCATGGATGCTAGAAATTGAAAACAGGTCCTCAGATGAGCAGCCAGTGCTGTGAACTAATGAATCATCTTGCCAGCCCTCCAAGATGTTTTGTTTAGTTTTTGTTTTTTGAGACAGGGTTTCTCTTCACAGTATGGCTGTCCTAGAACTCTGAGTTCCATGGTAGACCATGCTTGGCCTTGAACTCAGAGACTGCCTCTGCCTCCCTAGCACTGGAATTAAGAGTGCGGCATCAAACCTGGCTTCTCCCAGATTTCTTCCCCATACTATAAAGCTGAAAGCTATCCCTGAGCTGAGTTGAGGCCAGAGTGCAGTCAGCTGCAGAGCACCAGGCTACACCACCGTACCATGTGTAGGTCTGGGGTTGCACTGTGGCACTGACAAAAAAGACTGTACCCCCCTGAGCTTGTCCCCTCCTAAGGGCCACCAAAATCTGGTAGCAGGTGCTCACACTCACCCTCCTCAGTAAGAAGTTGCTAAACTCCTGCTCAACTGTAAGGCAACAACAACAACAACAAAAAAAAAAAACTAAAAGTACAAGTGCGCCAATTAAAACCAACTTGCTAAACTCTGAAAGAATTGCAGAGTTTCGGAACCGATCAACAGCTGTGCTACTGTAATTACTACCTAACAATCAGTCCCTCTTCCTCAAGTGTGCAAGCAAATGTAGCTTTCCCAAAATGTTCTAGCCTTCCTCCTAAAGTGCAAGCAGCACCAGGACTGCCCAGGGCCTGCTTCAAGAACTGCTTTTTGACAGAATTGAAGAACATCACCACAATCCAACTTTGTTTGGATGCCAGGAAGACAGGATTCTAACCACAAAAGCTTGTTACAAAGTACTTCAGTGGCTCAGGGGTTAAGAACACTGACTGCTCTTCCAGAGGTCCTGAGTTCAATTCCCAGCAACCATATGGTGGCTCACAACCTTCTATAATGGGGTCTGATGCCCTCTTCTGGTGTGTCTGAAGACAGCTACAGTGTAGTCATATAAATAAATAGATCTTTAAAAAAGAAAAAAAAAGTCTGTTTTAAAAACTTCAAACTTCATTCCTGTAAAGGATGAACTGAGCCAGCCGCCAGTCCCACAGCTCTGGAGCCAGCTAGGGCCTCACTCAGAATGCCTTACATTCTGAGAGCATGCTGAGGCTTAACGCCCATGAAAATTACTCAGTCGCTTTTATATACAACAAGCTTTGAAACTCAGTAAGAAGCATATGGCTTTCACTGCTCAAGTATGTCTGATATTCTTAAAGTCACTAACTAGACACTGATGTATGACTAAAGTGACATTGAATTCTACCAGTACCTGACTGAAAAGTTATCAATTATACAAGATACTGTAAAGGCCGACGATAAACTGCTCAAAACAGCTAAGTGAGGAACTGCCACTTGTGATAGCTCCTGTACTCAGGCTGGGAAACAACACGCTACACAAATATGCTCATAGCTAGCTGCCCACAGCCTTCAGACAGCACATCTGTGCTCTTCCCATGAGTATGCTAGCTCATGCTTAGCAAAGGTTATCCCACCCCCAAGTCAGGAGGGAACAGTAATTGTCTGCTGACACGGCATTTATGGCTCTCACAGGCAGAGATCGGCCATGGGCTCCAACCCTTCACTCAGGTAAGAGATGCTCCAACAAACGCCTTAAGGCACTCAAATCACACAACTAGGCTCTGGACAATTTCCTTCCTTCCTTCTTTTTCTTTTTTCCTATTGTTGTTATTGTTGTTTTGGTTTTTCAACACAGGATTTCTCCGTGTAGCCTGGGCTATCCTGGAATACACTCTGTAGACCAGGGTAGCCTGAAAATCATGGAGATCTACCTCTGCCCCCTGCTCTATTCCAACCCCTCCCCCTGCCCATTTTGAGATTAAAAGCATGTGCCACAACCACCCACAATTCCCTGTTATTTCTATCTTTAAAAGTATGAAATTAGGGCTGGAGACATGGCTTGATAGTTAAGGCACTACTGATTACTGATTACTCTTCTAGAGAACCTAGGTTCAGTTTCCAGCATTCACATGGCAGCTCACAATCATTTGTAACTCCAGATACAAGGGACAGGCTACCCTCTTCTAGCCTCTAAAGGCACATACACAGTGCTCAGAAGTATACACAGACCAAACACCTACACAAATGGGAGGGGTGCTTAAGATTTATCTACTTGGGCTGGAGAGATGGCTCAGCTGTTAAAGGCTAGACTCACAACCAAAATATAAAATTTATCCACTTGAGTGTTCTGCCTGAGTGCACGTGTGTTTGCACCACCTGTATGCCATGCAGGATCACCGGAAACTTGGAGGTATGAATGGTTGTGAGCCACAAATGTGGGTGCTGGGAACCAAATTCAAGTCCTCTGCAAAGCAGCAAGAGATGTTAACCTACTCTTTTTTTCTGAACCCTGTAAAAGGACTAACTTCTACACCAGCCTACAGTAACAATCAAAGCTATCGTTGTTTAAAAACCTATACTGTGTATGTATGGGGGAAAGAATGCATGTGGAGATCAAAGGGCAATTTTAGATAGTCAGTTCTCTCCTTCCAACATGTATGTCCCAAGAACCAAAATGTAGGTCCATCAGGCTTGGTGGCAAGTGGCCTGACCTTTTGGGCAATCTCCATGGCCCCTAAACCTTGAACTGTCTTGATGGTTCCACAATATTCTAAGGGAAAAATGTCCAGGCCAACTTTCCTTGGCAGGTGAGAGAGTGGGGAAATAGTTACAACTCTCAGTTTAAATCCAGCATCATAACCCCACACATCACAGGTCAAACACTACTTTAAGGCAAGGTGAGAAGATCCTGGGCAAAGCAGCCCAGTTTCTTCCAAGTCCTACAGAAAAACCCAACTCCAACAGAATGAGCTCAGAGGACTGCTGGATAAACTCCAGCCCTTTCTTAATAAACTGGAAACTGCCTGACTCACCACGAATCTGTTCAGATGTGCTCAAGTATCCAGTTTTACTTTCAATATTATCAACCTAAAGATACTTTTATCTGTAAACTAGCTTTCAAATGCCCCATGTTGATCTGCTTTAAAACATCTTATTGGGTGGAGGGGGGTGATGAGATGGCTCAGCAGTTCAAGAGGGCTGCCTGGTCTTCCGAAGGTCCTGAGTTCAAATCCCAGCAACCATATGGTGGCTCACAACCATCTGTAACGAAATCTGATGCCCTCTTCTGGAGTGTCTGAAGACAGCTACAGTGTAAATAAATAAATCTTTTTAAAAAAAAAAATCTTATGGGACAAATGACATTCTTGATAATTTTCAAGTAGACAAAATGGAGCATTGGTGTCACAAGTTTCTCACAGTTAACTTCTGCCTGTTCAGGGCATCCTTGTATGTCATGTGCTTTGAGATCTGCCAGGACCAACTGCACAGAGGAAAAGGGTTTCAGGAACCTAAAGCAGCAAACCCCACATTTACCTAGGCTTATCAACTCTAGAGACTACAATGACTCAGTGTCTATGTTCCTGGCACATCTGTACACATAAATACACACATATACACATGCATGCATGCACACACACACACACCATGTGGCACCAAGAACTACACACTATGCCACTTTTCCCCAAGTTTCCGCCCAAGGTTAAATGGGCAGAGTCTAAATCAGAGCCAATTTAACTAATTTAAGTAGAATGGGAGCTCAAGAATACCCTTCACGCCCAGGTACTGTCCTCAACCTCACAGACTTCACCTTCCACCATTTACTATAAACTTAAATAAATGCTAGTTACCTGTTTGTATCTCAAATTAAATAAAAATAAAACCTCTTTTCAATAAATAAGACCATTCATTGCTGGAAAGATTTACCTGTTAAGAGTTAAATCATCTGCTACTAGGAAATAAAAACTGCCACCAAAACTGATTTGTGTCCTGTTGAGTACTGGACTATCCAGAGTGTCAAACAAATCACTTCTTCACATGATAAACTGTTTTACAGCCACCTGGCCATTCAGCACTCTTAGACCTGAACCATCATCACAGTCACCTATTAAAAAACCAGCCTGACTCTGGGGTAGGGTAGGCCAAAGTCAACTGGAAACACTAAAGAACAAAAGCCAAGAAGAGGACTCACTCCTGCACATACACCTTTGCTCAGCTGCCTCTCCAGGTTCACTGAATTTATTTCTCACCTTTATCATAAAATTACCAAACTGGCCCCAAATTTCTAGTAGCTCATAATGTTGCTTGCCTGGGCAGGAGGCAACAGACTGTTTAGAAAGCTGCAGTCAACAAACATTCAAATGGAAGTTCTTTAGGCAGCTCAGCATAAAGGGGTAATTTGTGGTAGCAGCTGGCTAACAGGGACTTCTCCCCCCCCCCCCATCCCCATTTCTTTGGAGGCTAGAATATCCAAGAGCTAAGCTTGCTCATCAAAAGGTTTTAGGAGAAAATGGTAGTGTACCCCACTCCCATCCCCCACTAACTTCCTTCAAGGCAAGATTTCTATCTGCCCTTGTGGTCTGAATTCAAAACCCTTTGGCCCACATACCATTGCAAATTTGCCTGGCTATATTACTGGCTGGCCAAGAACCTTAATCCAGATCACCTAACTGAAAGGCCAGCTTTTCAGCTCCTTCTACAGTGCCCCCACAAGGAGGCCATTAAATGATATTCCACCAGACTTGCCCTACACAGCAAGGCCAAAGACATTTCCCTTGTGTAATAATGCACCTACTTCCACGAGCATTTAAACTAGTTAACAGCCATCCCCCTGAAAAGTCAGGAGGTGAAGTGTGTGAGCTGAGGCTCCTCCACATTCAGCTTCCTTTCGTGCCTGTAGCTAAACCTATCCTGGTTCACAATATTTATTAAGATAGAAATCCTTTAAATTCAATTTTGGTAGCTTTTCTACATAGGTCGTTCAGGTTTTTATTTTCTGATAACCCTAAATTAAAAATTATTCCATACACTCAGCTGTGATCAACTACATTTTGATACTAATAGTCAACAGTTTACCCAAACTGCCTGCAGTTGTTCTTTCTGATTCCAAAGATGGAAAAGCCACTTTTGATGTCTCAGCTTCCACTTCCCAGATTATTAATTACACACATGGTCACGGGATTAAAATGCAATCAGGAACCAGCCATTTAAAACAAATTATAGCTAGTGACCTCAAAAATCCAAAATTCAGGCCACACAGCACACATGAGACAGAATAATCTAAGAATAATGCTTTTCTAGCCGCCTGAACACCAAGCTTCCTATGCAGTACTCGAAGGCCCCTGTCATCTGTGTTCACAGCAGTCAGACAGCAGATATTTTATGACGTCCTGTGTTTTAGGCAGTCAAGGGTCATTAAAACTACTCCAAAGTTCTTGTCAACCAATATCATGTTTGGAACTAGTAAGAAAAAGCCTGTCATTTGATAAAGTGAAAAGGGAGCTCATCTTCTGGAACCCCGAGGCTCTAATCAGGCAGTTCAGAATGAGGAGGGCTCCTGGGCTAGGGATGGCAGCCCTGCTGTGGCAAAACAGCATTTAGTACTCAAGTGATGTTAAGGGAGAAAAGTGATTAGCACTTATCTGCCAGGAGACAGAGCCTGAGTCACGAGGGCCACTGTAGGCCTCAATTACTTCATCAGTTTATAAGAGACTTGATGATTACGTCTTATTTTCAGATTTCCTCCAAAACAAGCCCACTGGAAAGGATTAGGGGCTCCTATCCACCCCAAGTTTCTCTGCCAAAAATGGAGGCTAACAAAGAAAATGCAAATCCCTCCCTCTTGAAGAAGCCAGAGTCAGAACTTTCTCTCCCCCTCTTCCTCCCCTACCACCTGGGAGGGGAGAAAAAGAGAGAGAGCTATTATTAAAATAGATTCTTCAGCATAAAGGGGAAAATTTTTCTAAGCGGTATCTTAGTTCCTTTTTTAAAGTAAGAAGTGAAAGGGAATAATACGAAGCCAAGACAATCTGGGAGTGTCAATCTCTTCAACCTCGCCAGTTATCCCACAAGGAGACCAGACTGCAGAGGTGTAGTGAGGACGAAAGGAGCCCAAGACTAAAGAAACGTGGCCTTCCTCCAGTCAGGTCTTTCCCCTGCTTCCTCCTCCTGACTAACGCTAACTATCTACAACTCAGTCTTCAGCAGTCACTGCCTCTTGGATTTTATACTTACATAACTGGAAAGCTGGCAGCATGGTGGAGGGACTCAATCAAATCAGGATTCAAAATTAAAACCAAAATAACCAAATAGCCTAAATATACCACCAGGCTCCAGAAGTTTGAAAAAAACAGTATCTCAAAATAAAAACGACTTCTCCAGCAGGAGGGGGAAAAGTCATCTACCATTAAGGACACACCTTAAAAGTTCTCAGCACAGTAACTAAGCACACACTAGTGATCTGATAGATACATTCTCCAGACAGAAAGCAGTAAGGTTAGTTCTCTGCGCTTGTCACTACAAAAAAATTTTTTTGAAACTAGACCTGTTACTCATCCTTCTCGAAACAAAAACTTAACATCTGATATCTGATTTAGTACCAAGGTGGTCGATTCACTCTGAGAAAAGTAGTCAAGAAGAAGGCTGTGGACGTTTTTCTCTTACAAAGAGAGGTGAAAGGCCCCCTGAGGCCCCTACCTACTTGCCAGGCATGGCCAGCAGCTGTGGCTACCCTGCCTCTTCTTTTGTTGGCCTTAATCTCATGTCAAGTTATTCAACCACCTCAAAAGGGATGAAGACATAATTGAATCAACCTGAACTAAATCAGACCTAGGCCTCTTAAAACATACAACTTAATGGCTCCAACCCATCCCAAACCAGGAAACTGGCCACGGGATCCTGAGGTACACATGGTGCCCTACAGCCCTGGAGCCCAGGCTGGCGCCCCTTAATCAACACATGCTCAGGAATGCCTGTTTCTCAGAGAGGGAAACTAAGGCTCACAGGACACAGCCCTTAAGATTGGGAACGACCACCCGAGCCCCCGACCCAAACAAAAAAAAAGTTAAAAAGTTTCTGCTACTGTGTGAGTGCGGACTGGCCCCCACTGGGGACCCCAGAAGTGGGCCCCCAGGACTTGGGCTCACTTCAGGAAGCAAACCTTTCGGGAAAAATCCCCGCCCGCTGTCCCCACCCCCACCCTCCCCGCCCAAGAATGCGCTTCCCGTGCGCCGAGGGTCTGAGGCGGGGGCGCCCTTCACTGCGCGCCCGCTCGCGTCCAGGCTAAACTGAGGCGCACGGGGCGGCGCCCTCGGACGTGCGGTTCCGCCTCCCGCCACCCCGCACGAACTTCCCACGGGAGTTTGCGGGACGTTCTAAGTTTGGGAGTGAAACCGAACACCTTCCCCGGTTGGTGGGACGCAGCTCCCGCAGGGGCCCGGACCCCCGACGGCCACGCCGCGCCGGGCAGGCCATTGTCTCGGCCGACCCTCCCAGCCCCACGCGCGGCCGCAGTCGTGAGGACGCGGCCCCGGGGCCCCGGCGCCCCTTTACCTGCGGCCGTCCGGCTGCACCGCCCGGCCGCGGGCTGAAGGAGCGGCAGAGGCGGCGCGGCCTTTGTGCGCCTGCCGCTAGCCCCGACGGCGCGGGGACCGAGACGGGGCCGCGCCATGCCCGCCTCCCACGGCCGCGGGCGCCGGGACCCCCACCCCCACAGCGGCTCCGAGGGGCCGGGCTCACCTCGGGCGCGGGGCGAGGGAGCGGCGCGGGCGCCCCCTACTCGTCCGCGCGGGGACAGTGCAGGCGCGGGGTCCCTGCGCGGGCGGGCGGCCGGCGTCCGGCGGGGGGACTGTTGGGGCAGAAAGTGCTCGCAGCAGCTGTTGCGCCCTCCCCCCCGGCCGCGCCGCCGGACGCCCCGCCCCCGGCCGCGCCGGCCACGCCCCCTCGGTGCCCGCGCGTGTGCGCAAGCGCGTCCCTGACCCGCCCACCGCTGCCGGCCACGCCCCCCACGGACCCCCGAGGCGCGAGCCCCGCGGAGCGGCGCGCGCACCCCACTCCCACCCCGTGGGCTCCCGCGCACGCGCGCCCCGCGCCGTGTCCCGCCATCCGGCCTAACGTGGCGCGCTCGCGCCCGGGCGGTTCCAGTGACAGGTATTCTGGGGGTGGGGGGGCTGCAAACGCAGCACGCAGGCGCACAGCCAGTCCTCCCGAGCCGCCTCCCCCTCCCTTGCAAGGTGCGCCCGGGGAGGGGAGGGGAGGGGCCGCTTGCCCAACTCCCGGGTCGCCCAGAATCACGAACAACAACAACAAAAATAATAATAATAAAAATTAAAAAATAAACCAACCTTGCCACTGACTTCGGGAGCTCACAGGATAGCGGTGTTCTGAGGTGTTCTGAAGGTGAACTCTTTCAGAGTCAATGTGAGGAAGGTCCGGGACCTAAAAAGAATAAATTTCTCTAAATTATATATTCTTCAAAAAGCTTTTTATTTCCTTCCTTAACACCCTGGGCTTATGTTTCTATTATAGTTTCATAGCTGAATTTGGACTTGGTACCTAATAAATCTTAGTTTGCACAGAAATTTACTTGGGTGAAACTAGGCTTAAAAGTGTGGTCAAAAACAAAAACAAAAACCACACTTCTTTACACCCAACTCACTTAAAGCGTTTCCCTACTGTTTTGTTCCTGAGTCGTATTAAAGATGAAAGAAGACAAGACAGGAAAAGGTTTGACTCCAAAGCCTGGGACTGATGTCCCGTTTTAAGCAAGCCCCAGGGAGGAACTATGGCGGCCACAATCACATTCAGTAATTTTTCTGCTCCAAAATGAAAATGAACTCAAATGTAAAATAGATTTATTGCTTAACACCGAACAGTCGAAAAAAGTTGGCCCTCGGTGTATCAAAAAGTGGGCAAACATCAAGAAAAGCATTCATACCCATTTCCTAAATCAAAAGAAGCGTGGGGGTTGGGGGGAACGGGACAAAAAAGAACCGACCGGAACTGGTAAGCAACGCAGTCCTTAATAAATAGGAAGAAGAATTCAAGAAGACAGCTTAGCAAGGGGCAAGAATCTGCCTTGTACAATGTTTTTGCTGTCATTTTACATAGAACTACCAACCCACATATGGTCTCGTTAGTCTTTTTTTTTTTTTCAAAGGAAGTGAATCAATTACTTACTCACAATTAATTAGCATCGCTGGAAGTAGATCCTTAAGCCAGCCCTGATTCTCATCCAAGCCCAGAAGATATTGATCATTTTTAGTACTAGGGTTCCTTTTCTCACCACAGATTAATATCTTTCTCTAAAGTATTATATTTACACTATAAATATTATAAGGTATATTTATAAGGTTAAAGCCTTATAAATATTCACGATCAAAATGCAACAGCTCAGCAAACATTCATAAGCAGACTTCACTTAACTTTGACCCCCCCCAAAGAAAAAAACTAGGGAGGGGAGCTTTGATATAAAACAAAGAAAACTATGACCAAGTAAAGTGGCTAGAGGTTGAGCTTCAGTCTACATGTTAATGGATAACCTTTGCACTCTGAAGCCTTGAATACTGTAAACACAATAGCTGATAGTTTAAAAACCCTAGTGTGGCGATGGAACAGAAAGGAAAGTCCAAACTTCTCAGCAGCAATAGGGAAACAATCAAATATTTTGACAAACAGTCATTTGGCTAAGAACAATGAGACTCGGGCTCTCAGACCTTGTAGCTACTGAGTTATTTTCAGAGCAAAGGAAGAAGGGGGGGCGGTTCTCCATGCCCTCACAAAGCCATACTCTGTTAAGCCATTTTGGCATCAGATGGTCTGTTACTGTTCCTCATCCCTCTCCTCCCACCACCACAAATAAGGGGGAGGGGGACTCACTACGTTGTAGCTTTTAAAATTGAAAGGGATTTGCCTTCTCTGGTCTATCTGCTAAGAGGTTTGTATGAGATCCTGATGTCTGAGAAAAGAATTACAAAGAACCTTCCCTCCTGGAGACGTGCCAACAAAACTGGGAAATCGTTGCAAAATTCTGCCAGTGACGGCTGAGCTTGCAAACACATACCGTGTTTTCCAAGGGACATGGAGGGATCGGAATTCCTGCCTTAGAATGCGGAGGCTCGTGCCTCGAGTTGATTTGGTACACAATTAAAAGTCGGAAAGTCACAGGAGAACCCGAGGGACGTTTGGTTTCGTAATAAGCAGCTAAGAACTCCCCACTCCTGGGCGAAGTGGAAACTGAAAAATCGAACGTTGGTCTCCACGGCCTTGGCCCCGCCCACGCGGAGCCCGGCTTCGCCATCACTCACTTCCCAGGCTGCGCTACCTCTAAAGGAATCAGGTGCTGGAGGACGCAGCCACGCAGAGTGGGACCCGGTTTTTCCGTCCCTGCTGCTGGGATCTGCACGTGTAGCCAAACTCAGGTCCCAATCCACATCCTGAACCCGACAAACCTCAGCCACCTCTCGTCTTTTTTGCAGTTCCAAAACACCACACACACACACACACACACACACACACACACACACGACACATTTCCCAAAGTGCGCTTATAAACTCACTCGCCATTATCTCTGATTTCATCTTAGTGCTGGCAGGCCGCTTCCTTAAACTAACATCTGATTTTCTATCCAGATCCTTTCCTGTATCCGAAAATCTAACAAAAACAAGAGCAAGCCTGGATTTCTGTATATACATCTACAGAAATTATCTTTCTTGAGACTAAGTCCTAATTAGAAGTGCAGATTAAATATATAGTCCTTCCCAAGTATTTATTTCACTGTGGAACCGATATAGAGAAACAGCTTGGAAACGAAATCCCCGGAGCTGCAGCAGAAACGGCGCAGACGCTCAAAAGAACTCAGTGTGAAGGACAGGAAAACCAGAAAAACTGCAGGCAGCAGGAAACGGGAAAAGTTCGTCCGAACCTGCATTTACAAACTACAAAGGACATCTGAGAGGAAGGCAGGGGCAGCACTCCTCCTGAGACTGAAAGCAGCACTAAATTAAAGAGAGATAACAAACAAAGCCGAGGGAGGGCACTCCACTTTCCCTTCCTAAATTTCAACCCCATGGAAGTCATCTGTTTTGAAAATACCCAGTAATGTTAGGAGAAAAGGAGAGAGCAGAAATTACCTTTCAGGAGGGAAGGTGGTGCTGGGACCTGGGAATCCTAGGAGCCAGCCAGTCCACCTGGCCCGGAACAATACCGGAGGAGATGTGATTGCTGGTTTTTACAAGCAAACCAAGAAGGGAGGGGCTAAGCGCAAAGCTCAATTTAAATAGAGGTTGAGATATAATCCGACTTGATTGACTAAATCAACCTTGATTGGACTGAGAACACCATTTGATTCTAAGCACATCTGCCCCTTCCACAAGTTTGCCCCTCACAGACACAACTGCCCCTTCCTCTAATACTGCTGGTTTGCAAAGTTGCCCTCTCTCTGAATGTTCGTGGGAACTGCCTTAATATTCATACATACAACATTCCCAGGGAAGCCCCTCTCAAAACTTCCTCGGCTCCACAGGTTTTCCCAACGAGACAAGGGAGGACAGAGAAAAGAAACAAGCACTGAATTCAATCACGGCCACCATCTCAATGAAGAAATTCATTTTCTCTTCACACTCTCAAACCAAAACACTTTGGAGGCAGGAAGGCATTCAAGGCTGGTCTGACTGCTTGAGATCCTGCCTCAGAAGAGACAGAAACAGGAGGGAACACAGTTCAGGTGCTGCTTGCCTGTATGCAGGGGCCTGGGCTCCATCTTCAGCTACGCATGGTAGCCTTGGCTGGGGTGCCAGCACTGGGGAGGTGGAGGCAGAAAGGTCAAAGTTCAAAGATATTCTTAGCCAAACAGTGAATCTGAGCCCAGCCTGGGCTAATTCAAAATCCAGTCTCAGAATAATAATAACAACAACAACAACAGGCCCTGGCAGTGCCTATCTTTGATCCCAGCACTCTGAAGGCAGACACGGAAGCAAGCAGATCTGTGACTTTGAGGCCAGGCTAGTCTACATAGTGAGTTCTAGGACTTCCAAAGCTATAGAGACCCTGTCTCAAAGAACCAACTAATAATGATGATTATTTATATTATATAAACAAATTGTTATTAATTTATTATTATTATTATTATTATTATTATTATTATTATTATTTAAAGCTACAGGAATACTCTGGTACTGCCAAGTATGTATGGTGCCACCTTGTATTATAATCAATAAACTTTTCTTCCCCACAAATAGCTCTATTAAATTATATATACAATGTATTTATCAGCCTTCCCTTTGGAGCTGGGGATGGAGTTGGGGCCCCAGAATGCATCCCAAGCACCTCAAAAAATCCAAACCTCAACTCTACTTCTGTGTCTCTACACCCAGCAGGCTCCCTTGCACCCGTCACACACTGTGACCCTGTGCAGCTTGTGTGCAGCTTGACCTTCATGCTTTCTCCATCCATAAAGCACAAGCGTCCCAGTGGAGAGCAGAGCCTGCCACCATGCTCAGTGGCTTCCCACTGCCTTGAGCAAGAGGGAACACCTTCCAGAGCTGGCCTGGCTAACCTCTGGGTCTGGCCACTACCTAGCTCTTGTAAACTCATGTCTTAGCAGGATCCTCACTTGAAATCCTGCACATATCAGCCAACAGTGTTCTCAGACCAGGGCTTCCCCCAGTCCTGCCTCTGCCACCATTACTTCTCACACTCACACAAAAACCCTGCCCGCCTTCCCTTCTTTCCCAGGGTATGTGACATGGCGGCCTGGACAGGCACATCCTCCTTCACTCAAATCCTCAGGCTCCACCACTTAAGAGCTAATCCTAAATATTATCCTAAATAATCCTGAACTATTATTTCATCTCTGTTCAGGCTCAACTTCCTTACCTAGAAAAGGCTATGGTTAAACCTCACCTGGTGGCTCAGGGCAGTAACCCCAGCTGCTCAGAAGGCTGAGGCAGGAGGACTAATTACAAGTTCAAGACCAGACTGACCAACCTGAGACCCTGTCTCCAAATAATAAAGGCTGTGAAGGAACAAGCTAAGAGGAGGCAGAGGAAGGTGAATCTCTGTTAAGTGTGAGGCCACTCTGGTTTTTAGAGAGACTCTGTCTCAATCAATTAATTAATAATATATATAAATCAATAATTAAAAGTGTGACGGTGAGCTGGGCATGGTGGTGCACACCTTTAATCCCAGCACTTGGGAGGCAGAGGCAGGCAGATTTCTGAGTTCGAGGCCAGCCTGGTCTACAAAGTGAGTTCCGGGACAGCCAGGGTTACACAGAGAAACCCTGTCTCGAAAAACCACACAAAAAAAAAAAAAAAGTGTGACAGTGCATTGAGGGGGTAGAAGCAGGGAGATCAGGAGTTCAAGGATGACCTGGGTTACATACCAAGTTGTAAACTATCCTGTACTCCGGGAGATGCTGTCTCAAAAATAGTGATAAAATGAACCAATTATGATGCCGGATGTGCAAAATCCTCAACACTTAGGAGGCCTAAGTAGTTTGCTGTTTCAAAGCACATCAGGGCTGGGGATGTAGCTCAGTGGTACAGCACTTCCCTAGCATGCAAGGGGCCCTAGTTTCCATCCCCAATACTGCCAAAAGAAAAATTAAGATGTTAAGGGACATGGGCATGCTAAGAAATAATAGTAATGCAATTATCCAGATTATCTGCAGAAATGATACATATTTACATAACTATAGAGGCTTCAGATCTGAGCCAGCCTGGTCACCTCCTGGTCCAGACACCTTGAGCCAGCAGCTGTAAGCACAGGAGGCAAAACAATGAGTCCTTGTCCCTCCTGGGCTTATCTCCCAGAGACAGACAGAAGGGAACTGGAGAGCAGAAGTAGAGATTCCCTTCCCGGAAATCAGGCCTTAGGTATTACAGGCAGGTGTGGTGGTATCTCTGTGATCACAGAATAGGGGAGAGTAAGCCAGAATATGGAATTCCCCACCAGCCAAACACCACAGTAAGTAAAAATTAAAAATAAAAACAGCTCCTGAAGCTGTCACTATTTGGAAAGGCGTTTGCCTAGCATGCACAGGCCCAAGGTCTGGTCTGGAATGTAGAGTGTGTGGTGGCTCATGCTTATAATCCTAGCTCTTGAGAGGTGGAATCAGAGAGGCCAGGGACTTAAAGGCAAGCTCTACTACCCCCCAAATAACTGGGCGGGGGGGGGGGGCAAACAAAGAATCAAAATATAAATAATATAATAATGACTTAAGGAGACCATGGTGAGGCCTGGGGGAAGGGGTTGAGCCTGGTTGCAGTAGAATATCAAAGGTCAATCTCTTTTCTCATTCATCACACCAAGAGCATTCCATAGAGCTCAAACCCTCTTCATCTGTGGTTCGGGCCCCACTCACTTCTGATCCCTCAACTTTCCTTACCAGTGTTCACATGGCCTCTGGTACCCCTTTCCTGTCAGGTCATCACGCTCATCCCAACAGTTCATAAAAACATCCCTGGGTGAAAGATCGGTGAATGCTAATCAGCTGGGGGCTTCAGTCCAAGGTCCCAGAGTTTCCTGCACCACCCTGCTGATTGCACACACCAGCTCCAACTGGATCAATACTCAAGCCAGTTACTACCACAGTCCTGCCTCACGTCCCCAGTGTCTCTTAGAATAAAAACCTACAACAGACCCTGGCAGGATCAGTTGGACAGTTACCAACTGGATCCTCAGAAGACCATAGAGATGGATATATTGGTAGCAGTTCAAAACCTGCTGAAGCAGGCTGATCTTTGAGTTGGGAGGCCAGCCAGGGCTATAGAGAGAAACCCTGTCTCAAAAAACAAAAAGACAAAACAAAACAAAACCAAAAAAGAACCTGCTGCTGGTTCCAAGCACCCACATCAAGTTGCAACATGGAATACATAGTGAGATCCCAAGAAAAAGAGAGAGACGTAATAGAACTAGACAAAAAAAGCTTTCTCGGCTGTGGAATTGATTTATTAGTGTGGTAATGTAATTTTCTTGGAGTAAATGAATCTTTGCTTAGTTAGACAGACGCGGCTGGTCTATCATGTCTCCTAGGGCTGGACTCTGCTCGGATCCTCCCCACTGCCTCCCACGTGCTGGATTAAAGGCATGTATCATGCCCTGTCTAAAACATATTTGACACCCTATTTCCTGGATGTTCGGCCACAAAGAGCTCTGCAAAGCCACCTTCCCTTCTTACATTCTGTCCCATCAATACTACACTTGGTCACCAAGAAGTCACGACTCCCACCATGACCTTGAGTGCACCTGCCCGAGTCTCTGTCCCCCGAAAGAGAGAACAATGTGTGAAAGGTAGAAGAGTGGCAGGAAAGATCATAAAAATCAGGGTCCTGACGAGGACTTTCTCCACAGAGCAGAAGGCAAGGAAGGACGCTCTTGCCAGTCATTGGGCCTGTCAGTGTGGGAGGTAGAGCCAGGAGGAGCAACACAAGTTTAAATCACCCTGATCTACAGAGTGTGTTCTAGGATAGCCCTTGCCTCAGAAACACAAAACAAAACAACCACAAGAGCAGAGAAAAACACTTGCTGCCAAACCAGACTGGACAGACTGAGTTAAATCCCCAGGACACAGAAAGGTTGTCCTGTGACTTCCATGTGCATGCCATGGCACAAATGTGGGCTAGTACGTACACACACACACACACACACACACACTCACTCTCTCTAAAGAAATTTTTTTTCCAAAAAACAATAAATAAGCATCCCTGACTGGCACGATGTCAAGTGTCTGCTACCCCTGCAGTTAGTTGGAGGATAGAGGATAGAGTTCAAAACAGCCCTGACTCCCTGATACGCTACCTCAATAAGTAAATCAGTCTCCCAGAGCCTATGTTGCCAGCAAAGAAAACGTAAAATTAAAATCCCAAGCCAGGTACCAACTTTCCTCTATACTTCCTTCAGCTTCCCTTCAAAGGTGCTTAGTAACCTCCTGTCCTCCCAGGCCACACCTCTACCCAAGCCCCTCCCCTTATCCCATCATTCTTGATTATCTGCGTCACCCCCAGACCCCTTCCACCTTCCAGCCACACCATAGTCTTCGGGCTTCTGTCCTATAAGAAAAGCTCCTTTTTCACCAGAACATGACTCAGTTCATTCTCTGGACACCAGGATGCAAAGCTATATACTGTGGCCTCAGCCATCCCTCCAGCCTGATTCACTTAGTAAATATTTACAGTCCATTTCTAACTCTGAAGCAACTAAGCTGGGTAGTAATTACAGAGCGAGGCTGAGACCAGCCGAGAGCACTGCCCTCCTGAAGCTTCTATTTTAACAGAAGCAGATGTTCATCAGATTTAAACACAAGTCAGCACAGATGCATATAGATGTGGTATCTCCCCGGCCGTGTGAGAGAGGCAAACACAAGGTCGTCCAAAGCTTCACTGAAACAGGCAAAATCTTAAAACTTTGAATAGCCAAATTGCAGAATATAAATAGCGGTTTACATTAACAACCTAAGAGTCTAGCGATCCCATGCAGCTGGATCACCGAGATTATTAACACAATAATCTAAATCGGCCAAGTTCGCTTGCAGAAAGCTTTAAGTACGTATGGATGTAAAGCAGGCACCCCCTTCTAAAATAAAAGAAAACCACACAAGACCACAGACATACCCTTGAGAATGTTGAAAATCGGGAAAGACCCCCAACAAAAAGTCACTAAGTCTTGAATGAGAAAGAGAAAAAAAAAAAAATCAGAACACTTTTAGTGGTGTTTTCAACTTTCGTATAAGTAAGATAGATTTCTCTATGTAATTAAAAATTAGTGGCCTATAAACATATAATTAAGCAAAACACACAAAAAAAGCCAACACTCTTTCCTGGAAATGTAGCATCTGAAAAATTAAACTCAGAACAGAATTCAAATAAAAATCACGTGAGCTGGGGCACACCCATCATGCCTGAATTGGAGGCGGAGGTCAGAGGATCAGAAATCCAAGGTCATCCTTGGCTATAGGAAGGGTCTCCTTATGCAGCCATGACTAGCTTGAAACTCAAGATCCACCTGCCTCTGCCTCTCTAGTGCTAGGAATAAAGATGTGTACCACCACACCTGTCCTTAAATATTTATATTAAGTAAAGAGAGCCTGCATATGTGGAGGAAAATCCAGGAGTATACTTACATAATTAAATAAAATAGCTAAATATTGAGATCCTTCCACCCACAATATGAAGAAAACAGATGCCTCCTTCAAGGACCTCCTATTCAGGGACAAGATGCCATTCCAGACTGAGGGACCAAATAATCAAGGAACAAGAAGACCAGCCTGGCATGGAACCAGTTGAAAATTGACCTAAGGCAATGTGTATCATCTACCTGGAACCTTCTGTAATCTTCTGGCCTTGGTTACAGTAGAATAACAACTGGCTCAGTTATTAAGTGAACCATTTCCTTCTGACAGTAACATAGACCATCTCTGTGTGCTACAACTACTCAGATATGGAAGTATGTCCAATTTTCAGGTCCCATTTACAACAACTACAAGGATAACTGGTACACACCTTTAATCCCAGCAGCAGAGGCAGGCAGCTCTCTGAGTTCCAGGCCAAAAAGAAAAACTAAAAAGGAAAAAAAAAAAAGAAAAGAAAAGATGTACTGGGGCCATGGTCTGTGCAGGTGTCAACTCCACATCATGACTTGGGGACACTTGAAATCCCAGATGGCCAAGAGACTGTGGCTGGGGGATGGACAGTTTCTCACTTGCCTGGGCTACACAATTAGTTCTCTGATTAACTCATGTATGTAAATCCTCTTACAGCCAAGGAAGGCGGCACACACCTGTAATTCCAGCACTTGGGAGGTAGAGGCAGAAGGATTAGGAGTTCATGGCCACCTAGGCTACATAGCAAGTGAATGCCATTAAAACTTTGTCTTAAATAAAATAAGTATTCACCTCGGAACCTCTACCACACTGGGAGTCCTTTCTCTGTTTTCCTTAATAAAGTCTATGTTCCCTCTGCTTTAAAAAAGAAAAAAAAAAAAAAAAAAAAAGGTAAGCCAGGTAACCCATTAATGCCTATAGTTCTAACAGGACTAGGGGTGCTGAGGCAGGAGGATAAATAGTTCAACCTGGTCTTAAATATAAATAAATAAATAAATAAATAAATAGCCTTGTGCAGAAAAGTAAAGTAGGCAATAAAAATCACCACTTTCTGGTAGACAGACTTCTCTTGTTTGGGCCTCTTTATTTGCGAATAAAGCCATGTCGCATTTCACCTCGCCAATAGCATTTATTACGAAGGGTTTGGGCCTCAAGACCATAGAGAATAACAATCAATCAGCGATCACTTCCCGAATAGGTCTTCCAGGTCCAATCAAATACTCTTTGAAGCAAACTAAGTATATAGGGTCACCCCTATTAGAGCACCTTTGTTTGCCCTTGACACTGACTTAAATTTCTGGGTTCTAAACCAAGGTCTCACTGCCTACCTGCCGACCTACACCGTAAGTCTCCCTTCCTGTTTCCTCCCATCTCACAGATGAAAGAAAGGGCACTTGGAAACACTCAAAACACGATACTGGGGTTTCGGGCGCACAGCAAGCATCACCACTAAGACCACTGGTTCTAGCCTGATGGTATACATAATGGAATCCTACTCACGCAGGGAACAGAGATAGGGGGATTACAAATCCAACCTGCCTGGACTATAGAACGAGTTCAAACCTGTCTTAAAATAGAAAAACACAGGGCTGGGAGGCCTTGGGTGCAATGTCCCAGTACTCAAAAAGACACAAAATGCCAGTGAGTCACAGACTCCCACCATGACACCAAATCTAGGTAAACCCCATAGACGTATTGGGGGTGGGGGTTGGGGGGTGAGGGCAAGACTACGACTCAGATTTAAGTCCTGATTTGCCTAATCTAGACATTCAACCCTCAGCTAGCCGTCCTGTTATGAACAACGCAGGTGGAATTATCCGAAACCTGTACCTTAATATGGGTAATCCTCAGGGAACAAGCTTCTCACCCGCGCGAAGTACCTCCTCCGGGTTACTGCTTCAGAAGGAAGCCTGCCCAGCCTTAAATACCAACAGGTGGGCGGGCCAGCAGAGATCCTACCAATGGGCTTGCAAGGAAGCGAAATTTAGGGCGGGGCCCACACACACTCAAGCACCTGCTAGGGCCAGGGAGACCGGAAATGGACAGAACAGTTCTCCTGGACTTCCGGAACTCAATCTTGCCTTTGCTGCACAGCCTTGGCTTTTGCTCTAGTGAGAGGAATAGAATGAAGGTGGTGACCCTGAGCATAAGAACCCGTCACTGAACCCCTTGGTGGGTGGTTGGTTGAGACAGCGTCTTACGTAGCCCGGGCTGGCCTCCAAGGCACTGTACAACTGAGACTGACTTTGAACTCCTGATATTCCTCCTCCTCCTCCTCCTCCTCCTCCTCCTC
>NC_034592.1:152452481-152454534 GCF_900095145.1 Mus pahari
CTCACTCTGTAGACCAGGCTGGCCTCAAACTCAGAAATCTGCCTGCTTCTACCTCCCAAGTGCTGGGATTAAAAGCATGTGCCACCACCGCCTGGCATTCTGGCTCACTTCTTGAGATGCCAAGGTGGCAGGCTTGTGCCAAAACCTCAGTTTCTCTAATATTGGGCAGGAGGGGGTCGGGGTTGAATCCAGGACTTTAGGAATGCTAGGAAAGTGCTCTTACCATTGAGCCACACTCCCGGCCGGACTTAGGCCTGCAATGGCGACCAGCAAAATAATAGCTGCCAAGAATCTCTCCCTCTTTCCCAGTACCCAAAGAGTCTTCTGGTTTAATCCCTCTGCCCCTCTGATAACTTTAAAAAGAAAAAAAAATGTTGACACACTTTTACAAAGACGAAGTCAGGGCGTCCTCTTGAGAAACATTTTAAAGACTGGGTTTGCTGTATGTACTTCCTGGAAGGAGTTTCTTTGCCGTCTTGGAAGGGTCAAAACACCTAATACCGGGACCAACTTCCCAAAATGTTAGACCAGGCTGGCTCAAACTCAGATTCAGTGTGCACCACCACTACATGCCTAAAAAGGGGGCAATAAAATTCAGATACTGGCTGGGCAGTGGTGGCACACGCCTTTAATCCCAGCACTTGGGAGGTAGAGGCAGGTGGATTTCTGAATTTGAGGCCAGCCTGGTCTATAAAGTGAGTTCCAGGACAGCCAGGGCTACACAGAGAAACCCTGTCTCAAAAAAACAAAAACAAAACAAAACAAAACAAAATTCAGATGCTGGTCTTTTTAGAACCAGGAATGATACGTATGTAGGTAAATGTAGAAGGAAAAAAAAAATGTTTTATAAAAAGAACTCCCCTAGTATGTTCTTATCATAGCTCCCTCCCCAGCCCCTTCCATAAACACAACGCTAATGAGTTTTCATTCTTCCTCAAAGGAGTGGGGGAGGGGTACTAGGTCATAAACCTCCAAACCAAAAGAGCAAGATTTTCTGCAGAATTTATAATCCCGGGCGGTATAACTATCTCTTAAAGGAAACAAAAAAATGCTAAGAACAGAATAGGCAACACGATTGGAAGTCCGCAAATAAAAACAGCGTCCCCAAGGAAACAAAATAGAGTCTGGCTAAATGGTTCCTGCTTCATCTTCTACTCCCCAGCGCAGTGGGGCTGAAGAGGAAACCCCTTCCAGAAGGCTGCCAAAAGGTTTCTACAGTGTCGCCTCATGAGCTCAGCCATATGGAAATAAAATATTCACTGTGAAAAGATAAAAAAGAATCATAAGTCAATAGAGGGTGCTTGACTATGCCACTGCACAGTGGCCTGGGAACAGACTGCAGGGTCATGTGCTCCCAACCCCCAGGCCGGGCTAGGTAGAAACTATCTCAAGACCACACTTCCAACAGTTTCCCCTTTTAATCCAAGTCACTTGGTGGTCCTTAGACAGTCAGTGTTTTTATAGCTATAGAAAACGCGTATGTACCTTCAGAAAAGCTCAGCCACGTGACAAACACAAGCCTGCCTTCGACCCAATGATTCATAAGGACTTTGAAAAGCACCTGCTTTGAGCATCTTCCCAGAGCCTCCATCAGCCTCTGTAAGTGGATGTGTAAATGGGTACAGTCCTTTTGCACACATGGCAATGAGATGGACAAGAGACTTACAGATATCCAGACATCTAGATTCAGCAGTAACAGTCCTGGGATGGAGTCTAAGAACATAGGCCCCCAAGGAGAAAGAATTCTTCACAGAGAAGATATCCCCAGCAGCAATGGCTGGGAAGACAATTCACATTCTTCCCTAAATCAAAGGATTCCTCTACACGAATGTACACAGCCATTTTTTTTAAGGCAAAGCGTGGACCCCACAGGCTCAGCCATGAAGAAGCCCGCTGCTCATGCAAAGGACCAGAGTTCGTTCAGATCCCCAAACCCACCAATAGCTGCTCACAACCTGGCTGTAATTCCAGCAACTTGAGATCCCATACTCTCCTGGCCTCATCTGGCATTTGCACGCCTATGTGCGTGTGCACACACACACACACACACACA
>NC_034592.1:152455114-152469103 GCF_900095145.1 Mus pahari
AAAAAAGAAAGAAAAGAAAAGAAAAAAGAAAGTTTCAAGGCAGTTTAAGCTACAGGAATTTTTTTCCCAAACTAATTAATTAATTTAATGAAAACTTTATTTTAGTATTTATTTAATTGTTTGTTTGTTTTTCTTTTTGTTGTTTTGTTTGTTTGTTTTGTTTTTCAAGACAGGGTTTCTCTGTGTAGTCCTGGCTGTCCTAGAACTCACTTTGTAGACCAGGCTGACCTCGAACTCAGAAATCTGCCTGCCTCTGCCTCCCAAGTGCTGGGATTAAAGGTGTGTGCCACCACTGTCCAGCTAAATGTTTTTTTAAGATCTATTTTTTTATGTATATGAGTACACTGTAGCTGTCTTCAGACACACCAGAAGAGGGTATCAGATCCCATTAAAGATGGTTGTGAGCCATCATGTGGTTGCTGGGAATTGAACTCAGAACCTTTGGAAGGGTAGTTGGTGCTCTTAACCGCTAAGCCATCTCTCCAGCCCCTGTTTTAATTTTTAATAGCCTACTGAGAAAGGTTTGATAGCAAATGGAAAATCCAAGATGCAATCATGCTATTTTAAAAAGACAAATCAAACTGGACTTCATGGTGTGTGCTTTTAATCCCAGTGCTTGGGAGGCAGAGGCAATCTGAGACTTAAAACAAAACAACATTATATAGGTTTTGTTTTTTTTTTTTTTTAAATGTGCACTGATGTTCTGCCTCCACATACATCTGTTTGAGGATATCAGATCCCCTTGAACTGGAGTTACAAAGAGTTGTAAACTACCATGTGGGTTCTGGGAATTGAACCCTGGTCCTTTGTAAGAGCAGCCAGGGCTCTTAACCACTGAGTCATCTCTCCAGTCCGACAGATTTTTTTTAAGAAAGAAAGAAAGAAAGAAAGAAAGGAAGGAAGGAAAGAAGGAGGGAGGAGAAGAAGAAGAAGAAGAAGAAGAAGAAGAAGAAGAAGAAGAAGAAGAAGAAGAAGAAGAAGAAGAAGAAGAAGAAGAAGAAGAAGAAAGAAATATATATATATATATATTTAAAATGAAAATATTTAAACGGAGGTGATCCAAGTCTGAAATCAGCCATTGGGAAACTGAGGCAGGAGGCCCAGCTAGGCTTCCTAACAAAGAGAAAACAAAAACGAACAAGGATTTAAATCTACCAGGCAGTTGTGGCAGACTTCCTTGAATCCCAGCAGAGGCAGATGGATCTCTGTGAGCTCCAGGCCAGCCTGAACTACAGAGCTAGTTACAGGGCAGGCAGGGAAACCCTGTCTCAACAAAACAGAACAAAACAAAACAACAAACAACCCCTCCCTCCAAAAAGACAGAATTTAAATCAGGCCAGGGAGACAACTCAGCTGGTAAAGACATTGGGTGCCAGGCTAAATGACCTGTGTTCAATTCCTAGGACTTACAAGGTAGAAAAAAAGCTCACTCCCAAAAGTCGTCCTTTGATCTCTGTATGTATTCTGTGGTGTGTACATATACACATATAAATAAACAGAAAAGAACTGAAGGGATTTTCTAATCATGGAAAGTTTTAGTATGAATTAAATAGACCAACAAACTATCTGTAAAATGTACAGAGTTCTTTAATAATTCATGTGAAGCTATATGTGTTTAGAGATGTATGCAGAAACCTATAGAAAACTGACATGATAAATTAGAATTTATAATACTTTACCAGATGGTGGGAGAATTGAATTGAAACAGTTGTGGTTAACACGTTGAAATTATAGAACTGGGTCCTAGGTTACAGGAGAATCAGTTTGCTATTTTTTGCTATTCTATTTACATGCACTTCAAATTTGTTCAGGCTACTTCTGAACAGTCATTTTTTTTTTTTTCAATAATGGGATACGAATGACCTTTTCTCCACTTCCTGTTTTTCTCTATTTTCCATAAACCTGCCGGTAAAAACCTTTGAAATCAAAGATGTCTTTGACAAAAAAGAAAGTTAAAACTAGGATCTAACAGCCTAATAAGATGTTTCCCTTGCAATGAAACTTTAGCAGCTGAAAAACCCCTGCTTGGTACCGGTACATGCAATGTTCTTTTGGGACAGCACTGTGCCATTAGAACCTATGTTGTAAATATGGTCAGATGATAAAAGGACCAGCTGCCATAAAGGCTTTCAAAGATCAGGAACCATTTAAGCAAGAGTGCACACACACGCAAGCACACACACACACACACACACACAGCACCTCCTTCCTGCTTCTTAAATGTTAAATGACAAGACACTCTGGTTTTATTTCTAAACTTCCATGCAGTAAGCAGAGAGCAGGGCAGAGTTCTACATACCTCGGTGCTGACTCAGAAAGGAAGGGTTCCACATTCCTTAATTAGCAGTATCAGAAGCGCTCCACTTCCGGCACTGCAGTTCCCATTTCTCCCAGACACACAGTGTGCACAACACCCCACAAGTCCACGAACAGGACGGTGGTGGGAAAGCCTGGAATGTAGACAGTGCCGCTTAATTTAACGTGTTCTCCTCTATTCAGTTACACACATCCTCTTGTCTTAATGTTTACCAGCCAAAGATGTCTGATGAGCTTTGAGACTTCAGACATACGCTATGTATCTGGAGATCACAGTAAGAAATAGATAAACACTAAATTTAAAAATATAGCTGTCTTGGCAGGGTGTGCCTTTAATCCCAACACTCCAGAGGCAGAGGCATTTCTGTGAATTTTAGGCCAATCTAGTCTGTATAGTGAGTTCCGGGCCAGCCAGTGCTACATAGTGAGACCCTGTCGAAAATAATTATAATGTAAACAAAAAACAAAAAAACAAAACCAGCTTTCTCAGCTCCTCACAGGCAAATGATTCCAAGCTCGGTGGCCAGCTCTCGCCTCTTTAGTCCCATTTACTGTAGTTGTTTATGGTCTGTCCTCTGAAAACAAAGCTTTGAGGGAGATTTCCAAGGTGGCATAGTTGATCAAGTTTGAAGAGTAGATGGCAAAGCTCTCTCGGCTTAAGGGAAATGTCAAATTCTTACAGAACGTTTTTTTCCTTGTAAATACTGGATTTTATAAGTTCAGAGCTTTGTTATTGTTGTGGTTCGTCTTTTGTTGTGTTTGCTTGTTTGTTTGTTTGTTTAAAAAAACAAAAAATAATAAAAAAAACCAAACAAACAGGGTCCCACCGTGTAGCCTGGTAAAACTCATGGCAATTCTCCTGATTCAGCCGCCTAAGACAGAATCACATTCAACCTCAGAAGTGCTAGTATTACACAGGAAGGGCCACCACTCCTGGCCAGAGGGTTTTAATAGGGAATAACCCTAGGGAGACAGTCAGCTTATTCAACAATTGGTTTTATTAGTTTTATTTTGAAAAGTATTATTTTATACATTGGGGAAGCCCAAATCTGTTCCTCAACATATCATAGTCCATGATTCATGTTACATGATAAATGAACAGGACATCATGTTCGTTTGCCTCTTTATTTAAAGACAGTGTTTCCCTCTGGCTGGTCTGAAACTCGTGATCCCCTGCCTCAGGTGTGCGCTTCCTCAAACCGTCTGTAGTCCTTCTGGTAGGTTTCTATTTGTTTAAACTGTAAATAAGACAGAATGACTCGTGCCTGTAGTCTCCACACTTAAAAGACAGAGGCAGAAGGAGGCCAGCTAGAAGTGCGTAGCAAGATCATGTCTCAAAAAGTAAACACACACACACACACACACACACACACACACACACACACACACGCACATGCGCGTATTTAAGCCAGACAGTGAAGCACACGCCTATTTGTGAGAAGGATCACAAGACTGAAAAAGTCAGCCATCGGGGAAATATTCAAAAATCTTTCCTCAGAACAAGAACATTTCAGGCTGGGCACGGTGGCTAGCACCTATATTCCGAGCTGTGGCAGGTGGATCTCCTGCATGGTAAGTTTCAGGCTAGAGCCAGGAAGTGAGGCTAAGTCTCACAAAATAAAATATATAAAAATGATGCCAGGCAGTGGTGGCATACACCCTGATCCCAGCACTTGAGAGGCAGAGGCAGATGGATCTCCAAGTTCCAGGCCAGCCTGATTTACAGAATGAGTTCCAAGAGAGCCAGGGCTACACAGAGAAACCCTATCTCAAAAAAAAAAAAAAAAAAAAGAGAAAAAAATACATATATATGTGTACGTGTTTTATATAGATAAATTTTTATTTATCTTGAATACTTGAAATACTTGAGTGCATACTTGAAATACATTTATTTTATTTTATTTCATCTGCTTTTTTAATTTTCAGAGTTTCACAGTGTAACCCAGAATGGCCTGAAACTCAACAATTGTCCTGCCTCTGCCTGCCCAGTGCTGAGATCATAGACAAGATTCCATATCCCTCCAAAATACATTTCCTTAAAATAAAAGTCCTGTGAGGTTTAACAGACAAATTGTGAAGAGCCAATGACCTTGATGAGTTGAATAGATCTTGTGAAGAGCCAATGACCTTGATGAGTTGAATAGGGAGGTGTTTCAGGTGATTCAATCCAAGTTTAGGATTTTCAAGATCCTGGTTCAGTCTTCAGCACCAAAATACATAAATATGTATATAGATGTGTGTGTAGATAGATAGATGGATAGGTGGGTAGATCTTGGAATTTTTATTTAAAACAGTTTGCCCTGACTCAGCTTCCCTTATAAGATACAATCATAGGCCAAATCTAGTGGCTCCTTCCTGTATTCTGGAATTCTGGCATGCTCAAAAAATATTCTCCCAGCCAGGCGGTGGTCTCGCACGCTTTTAATCCCAGCACTTGGGAGGCAGAGGCAGGCAGATTTCTGAGTTCGAGGCCAGCCTGGTCTGCAGAGTGAGTTCCAGGACAGCCAGGGCTGTACAGAGAAACCCTGTCTCGAAAAACCAAAAAAAAAAATTCCCACTAAGGTATGACCCTTAGAAAAGCCTAAGTCACAGACGTTAGTTTTCTCCATCTTTTATTAGTTTTATAATCAGACCTGCTCGGAGTAAACCTTGGGCACTTAATACTGCACAGACGCTGAGGAAGTGGCTCACTGACACCGGAAAGGGCCTGAGTAAAAACACCAAAAACAAAAAGAAAAGATGCAAAGAAAGCCCGACACTGAACACAGTCCCTAAGCAGAGAAGTGACCTCGTCTTTCGAAGTGAAAGAAATTCAGAGTGAAGTGAAATCAATCTTATAAATCTTTGGAGGGCAGTACCCACATCTAACAGATGGTTAGGATGCTAGAGACCTAGCTCAAAGGTGAAGGGTGTGTCCTGCTCTTGCAGAGGACCAAGATTCGGTTCCCAGCACCAGACAACCTTCAACTCACAACCCCCTGTGACTCCAGTCTCAGGGGATCCAATACCCTCACTGGGTTTTTGAGGTACCTGTATGCACATACTTACAAATAAACACATACAATCAAAAAATAAAAATAATCTCTTTAAACAACAACAAAAGTATAGGGTCTAAATTAACTCTCAGAGCTTCACTCCTTCCAGCGCTGTGGACTACAAAATATTGTTTGGTTTGGTTTGGTGGGTTTTTTTTTTCCCAAAATTGTTTTGTGTGTGTGTGTGTGTGTGTGTGTGTGTGTGTGTGTGTTGTGTGTGTGTGTGTGTGTGTGTGTGTGTGTGTAGTCCTAACTGTACTAGAACTCACTCTGTAGACCAGGCTAGCCTCAAACTCAGAGATCCACCTGCCTCTGCCTCCTGAGTGCTATGCCACCACTGCCTGGCATCATTTTTTAATCTTTTAATTTTTGAGACTTGGCTTCACTTCCTGGATCTAGCCTGAAGCCTGCTATGCTACAAAACATTTTTTTAATGAAGCAGAGTGGGGGATTTTATTGAAATTATTTTAACTACATCTAAATGTGAAGTTTGAAAGGGGGGTGTTCCAAAGTGTGGGTATAGGTTCCTTAAGGAAGAAGAACCAGGAAACAATTTTTATCCTAATCTTTTTTTCTTTTCTTTTTTTCTTTTCTTTTCTTTTTTTCTTTTCTTTTCTTTTCTTTCTTTCTTTCTTTCTTTCTTTTTTTCTTTCCTTCTTTTTTTTTTTCAAGACAGGGTTTCTCTGTGTAGCCCTGGCTGACCTGGAACTCACTTTGTAGACCAGGCTGGCTTTGAACTCAGAAATCTGCTTGCCTCTGCCTCCCAAATGCTGGGATTAAAGGCGTGCACCACCACGCCCAGCCTAATCCTTATTTTTTTAAAAAAATATTTTAAAATGTTCGGGCCTCTCTCTATTTCCAAACCACGAAGCAGAAGATGTTAACCCATCAGGGAGACAGTACAATCTATATCTGTAATGAGTCAAAGCTTTTTGTTTGTTTGTTTTGAGACCGAGTCTATCTCTGTGTAACCTGTCCTGGAACTCACTTTGTATACACCAAGCTAATCTCGAACTCACATAGCTCAGTCTTCCTCTGACTCCTAGAGGCTGGGATTAAAGGTGTGTACCAGCAGGCCAGTTATGATTCAAGGCTTTGAGACTTTCATGTACCTAGGTTCCATCTGAAAAATAATAATCCTGAATCATCATCATCATCATCATCATCATCATCATCACCATCACCATCAGTTAGGGACTTGAAATTGTTACTACATGAGATCCCACCCCTGAAGTGAATTACTTCTACACTTTGGGACACAAGGACACTCACCAGGGCTGGTAGTTCTGTCCTGTTCATACAGAATGGGTGGAAACGGTGCTCATCTGCGGTTAGTCTGGGCTGAAGCCTTCTTAGCAACTTTGTCAAGGATTGGGTTCAAGCACTGCTCCCTTGCCTGCCAGCGGTGCCTGCAGAAGCTGCAGATGTTGTCCTGACAGTTAGATAGCAACCTTGTGCCTCCTGGCCCTACTGATATTTCTCCACCTACCTTCATTGGTTAGAGTTATTTCCTTAGTCACAGACTGGCCGTTTATTGGGAGGCTGTCAATAGGAACTATGAAGATAACAAGTTATTTAAACAAGGAATATATATATATATATATATATATATATATATATATATATATATATATATATATTCTTTTAGGGGAGGACTTTCGATTTTTTTTTCCTGTTCCTTAAGTTTTAGGTGGTTTTCAAAAGAGCAATCTGGTGTTTGTGTCTTTCCTGGGACATTCGAAGGTTTAAGCCTTCAGCAAACATTTACATTTCTGACCAGCCAGCCGCGCGCTTAATATCTTTGACACTTCCTAAGATTAGAAAAAGGAGGAGAGAGCTTAGAGAGAGATCTGGCAAACAAGCCTGTCACAGTCTGGCAAGGAAGCAAGGAAGCCTTGCAGCAGCACTATCTGGCTCTGAATTTATTGGGACATTTGAAAGCAATTAAAATATCTTCTCTCCCAACTTATTTTTGTACATTTTAAAGCGCACGCAGGCTTAGAATTAAAAACTTCCATTACAATGGAAATGAACTATCAAGCTGATTACAGATGTTTCTACCGGACTTTCTGACTGTCCCAGTAAGAATACAGTTAATGTGCCAAGCCAGGTGGCCCAGGCCTTTAATCCCAGCAAAGACAGGCAGATCTCTGTGAGTTCAAAGTCAGCTTGGTCTACATAGAAGTTCCAGGATAGCCAGGGATAGCGAGAAGACACCCTGTCTCAAAACAAAACAAAAAACAACAAACAAACAACCTGCAAATAAACCCACAAGGGTGGTGGTGAAGGTCTGTAATTCCAGCACTCTGAAGTTGAAGACAGGAGAAGTCAGAAGTTCAAAGCTATCCTCTGTTACATAATAAGTTGCAGTCCATCCTGGGCTACATCAAATCCTATCTTAAAAATAAGTAAATAGGGCTAGGGTTATAGCTCACTGGTTAGAGTTCTTGTCTGCCATGCATGAAGACCTTGGTTCAGTTCCTAACACAGCAAGAATGAAAATACGAATAAGTCTTTGAGCATTATGTATGTGTGAGTGTGTGTGCATGCATGTGGACACATGTGCCATAGCCTACATGTGGGGGTCAGAGGTCCTCTCTCTCCTCCTCATGTGGGTCCCAGGGACTCAATTCATCTGTCCCCTCAGGAAGTCCCTTTTCTCACTGAACTCTGAGACCAGCCCCGCCCTTGCTTAGCTTAAGTCCTCTGCTCCCTGGCAGGGTTAACCGACAAGTAGACAAGTACTGTCGATTTGCTTTTAAATAAAGTTTTGTTCCTTCTTTCATTTTTGAGACAGGGTCTGACTATGTAGCCCTGGGCTGGCTTATAACTCTCTTTGTAGACCAGGATGGCCTCAAACTAACCAAAAATCCTCCTGCCTCTGCTTTGAATAAAGTTTGTCACTTTACAAAAACAAACAGAAAGAACAAGTAAATGTATTGAGCTAAAAATGCTTTTAAAATTAAATCAATGTCTTTCCAATAAGTATGGCCTTTCATGCTCATCCTGGTGTGTCTTCCTTGAACTATTTCCAACACACACATGGCAATTTCAGCACCACCACCCCCAGCCCCCCTCCAACTACCAGCGATTCCGGTTTCCCTTCCCAGGATTAAGGCAGCACTAGGTGTAAAGCGAAACGCACCGGGGCGGGCTCCCGGGCGTCCTGGCTCCTGCGAGTCCATCTGCCCCTTTGTGCCTTGCAAAAGATCCGGGGACCCTCTGCGACCTTGGCCCCACGCAGGGGCAAAGCCCACTTTCCCACTTTCCGTTCCCCGAGTGGGAACGGAATCAGTCCGGACCCAACCCGGCAGTCCCTACGGACATAAAGTGTGGTTGTGCAATTTTCTCAGTAAGATGACCCGAGGCCAGCGGCATGGTTGCTGCTTCCACGGAGACGGTTTTCGTGCATTTGGGTTCTCTATAGTCAGCATTTAGGCCTGCGACCCGGTGTCGTCTTAGGCGACTATATTTTGAGAACATGTGGTGAAAATTGGGATTTTTTTTTTCCTTCTTCCTCCTCTCCTCCCCACCCTTCTTCTTCTGCCTAAAAAACAAGATAAGCCTGTATGCAAATAGATTCCGGGTAACCTCAGATACGCTCTCGATTTTAACTTTATTTACAGAATTTAGAATTTCAGAGTCTTCCTGGGACCCGACTAATTTCTATTTGCATACCTACAACATTACCAATATTCCACGTCTGAATCACTGGGTTTATCGCGCCGAAGCTTCTTTTAACCACACTAACACGGACAATGGGCGTCGTCTGTGTCAGCTTTAGGACTGTTTATGTAGGATTGTTTATATGGAGAGACAAAAGGGGCAGGATTTTTCCTAATTTTTTTTTTCATTTTTAAAATTAATCTTTCTGGATTAGCAAAGAAAGTAATGGGTCGCCTTGACGCCTTTTCCACAACTCTGTGCCTTGATACTGCCTTCTTATTGGTTCAGGGATTTTTAAGGAAGTTTTAAAATTGAAGTGAGCGCTGGAGGGGGCGGGGGGGGGGAATGTGACTCAGCTACACGGTACTCAGCTTCGTTTGCCACAAAACTCAAGTAATTAAATTAAAATAAATAAATAAATAAATAGGTACCGTGGCCAAATGATTTCAAGGTAANATTTGAACTAGTTTTATTTATGTAGTTCATACACTACAAAAACATACAGAATGCCATTCCAATGGATACAACTACTCTCCTTTTGAGGTTAAAAACACCAATTTCTTGAAGAGAAGGTAGACTTTTAAACGTTGACTAGTTTAAGATGCTCAAACACCTCTCCCTCCTACACTCTTGAAAACAACCCTAATTAAACTCATTGGGTAATGCGCAAGATAGAATGCCATTTTAAAAATAAAAAGGGGATGCTTGTTAGTGCCTTTAATCCCAGCACTTGGCAGGCAGAGACAAGCAGCCAAGACTGGTCTACAGAGTGAGTTCCACAACAGCCAGGGATACCCCGCACGCGCGCGTACACACACACACACACAAGCTAAAAAAAAAAAAAAGTAAGGGGGGGCATTCTGGAAGGTGGGGGAGGGGCAGAGATAGTAAGGGGTGGAGTACCAAATTCATCATATACATGTCCAAAAAGACCATAATGCAACTCATTATTACAAACAATTCACCTATGCCAGCTGAAAAGACGGCTTAGAGAATAACTCTTATGGCTAGAAATCTAAATGAATACAATGGAAAAGCCAAACAGGAAACAGAAGCGAGGAGGACAACCTCGAGGCGTTTGCCAGAGAGAGCAGGAAGTCAGAAGCAGCGAGTGCCTGACAGTTTATTTTCTGCGAGCCTTGTTATCAGGTGAATGAACTCCCTCTGGAGGATGTAAACAGGCAGACCGGGATGCCTGGCCGCTCCAGCAGCTCCTGGATAGTTAGAAAGCTTCCCAAAGCCGGTTCTTCTCCGACGCCAATCGCGGCGCTTTTCTGCAAGGAGACACTGACTGGTTTATGAAATCATCAAGATTTCGAAACCTGCTTACACCATCTCTCTCTCTCTCTCTCTCTCTCTCTCTCTCTCTCTCTCTCTCTCTCTCTCCTACCTCTACCTAAAGCAGTCTGTGGCCTAAACCCGGATAGGCTATCCCGATTTGCTGAGGTCTGGGAAGTTTGGGCAGAGTGGACATAGCTGAGGGGATTGGGGTATCCAAACAAGACAGAAGCTCAGAACCTCCCCATACCCTGCTAGTCCACGCGGAGAGGATTCTCTCTATCTCCCCCCCCCCCCCCCGCCTATGATTAACTAATTCTGGTGCAGTAACTATTTGGCCATAGCCCTGGCCGGCCTCCAGGTTTCATGTGGAACTGTAAATGGGCGTGGTCCCCAGATAGGCTGGCCTGTGTTCCTAGGAAGCCTTACATAGAAGCCCCAGCCCTGCAGAATTTGGCCAGAAATGGGTTACAAATAAGAGTGTGTTTGGCTAGGGAGTACTGATTTCTTGATCCTTTTCTCAGTTCTGAGCTCAGGCTAGCTTAGTAACCAAAAGACAGACAACAAATGTTTGTGTCAGAAAGAAATGTGAGAGAGCTGGTTTTTCACTTGAAACAGCTTCATCCTGACTCTTTTCTTAAACGAGAAGACTGTTTTTGGCCATATATAATATAATATAATATAATATAATATAATATAATATATGTGTATATATGTTATATTATAAAATATAGCATAATATATAATATATTATATATACACAATATATATATATACTGGGTATATAAATAAAACAAATATATCAATATTTATGGATAAAAACATATCTCCAAAAACATATGTATATAGATAGATAGATAGGTAGATAGATAGATAGTGGGTATATAAATTATATATTTGAGACAAGGTATCATGGAAGTATGGAAGTCCAGGCTGCCAGCTATAATTTGCTTTGTAGCTGAGGCAGGCTTTGAACTCCTGGCCTTCATGTCATGTCTTGAATTACAAGTACATTATCATTGAAGGAGTGGATGGAGCCCAGTGTCTCATATGTGCTGAGCAATCACCCTACCAATTCAGGTACATCCCTAACACTATTTATTTATATATTTTGCTTTTTGAGACAGAGTGCCTCTATGTAGTCCTGGCTGCCCAGAACTTGCTAGGTAGACTAGCAACTCACAGAGATCCTACTAGCTCTGCCTCTGGTGAGCTGGAATTAGAGGTGTGCACCATCACACCCAGCCCTTAATATGCATTATTTTTTTAAAGATTTATTTATTTATTTATTCTATATATGTAAGTTCACTGTAACCATACAGATGGTTGTGAGCCTTCATGTGGTTGTTGGGAATTGAATTTTAGGTCTTCTGCTTGCTCTGGTCAGCCCCGCTCGCTCCGGTCAACTCTGCTCACTCAGGCCCAAAGATTTATTTATTATTATACATAAGTACACTGTAGCTGTCTTCAGACACACCTGAAGAGGGAGTCAGATCTCATTAAGGATGATTGTGAGCCACCCTGTGGTTGTGGGATTTGAACTCAGGACCTTTGGAAGAGCAGCCAATGCTCTTAACAGTTGAGCCATCTTGCCAGCCCCTTAATATGCGTTCTTTAAAAGATTATTTTTTTATTTTATCTGTGTGGGTGTTTTGCCTTTATGCACTGTGTACATTCTTGGTGCCTGGGGAGGAGGCCAAGGGGAATCAGAACCCTGGAAATGGAATTATAGCTGTAAGCAGAGCCAAACCCAGGTACCAGGTCTAATTTATTCTTGAAACATAATCTTAGGTTAGATAGGATGGCATGACCCCCTGATCCCAGCAGTGGGGGGCAGAGGCAGATAGAGCTCTGCAAGTACCAGGCCAGCCAGGGATATATAGTGAGCGCTTGTATAAAACAAAACAAAACAAAACCTTATGAGATTTTTATAAAGGCCTAAAATGTATAAAATTATAAATTTTAAGGTGAAATCGGTGATTGTGGGGGGAAATGTCAGTCAAGATGAGTAGTGGAAGCTTCAGACAATTGGGAGCTCCCCACATTTCACCTTTAGCTAGGACTGTAGAGTCCCTCCCTCAAATGGCGCCTTCTGTTTGCAGTGCAGTGTTAAGAGGATTTCACAGGTGACTTCAAGGCACAGAATGTCTTGTTTGATAGGTTTAGGGTCAGTGGCTCAGCCGGGGGAGGGGGGGAATCCGTCCCTATAGGATTCCAGGACTGGGTTCAACTCTGCCTCCCCCTGCCCCCCCTCCCCCGAATTTACACATTCTTATCTTGAACTGGAGTTTGTGTGACTTGCTTTCCAAAGAACCTGTGTTTGTAACTTCTAGAATCCACAAAGGAGGTTCCTGCCAGTTTCCACCCTCTGCCTCAGGCTTCCTGGTCTCCTGTCTCCAGTCTCTCTCTCTCTCTCTCTCTCTCTCTCTCTCTCTCTCTCTCTCTCTCTCTCAACACACACAGATTACCTGTAAGAGAAGGAAGTGGTCTAAAGTGTGGGTTTTCTCTGAAATGACTTCCTCTTTCTTTTTCTCCCAGAGCGCATTTTCTGATATCATTTTATCCCAACCCCCTTCCCCCTCCCCACCCTCTGTCTATCCCACCCTCCTCCTCACCCACTAACATCTTATTAATTAATGATCCCCACTGAGTTTTAACTTCCTTTGTGTGACTAACTGAGTATTTGATTTCACAATTTTAACAATGATGTAACAGTGGGGATGTTTTTTTCCCTATCATTGAGAAAGAAAACTATAATTTAAAAAAAAAAAAACAAACATCATTTTTCTAGTAATTCACCCAGTGGGTGGTTATACTGGCACCATGGGAAATACGTGGTGGAGTTTGATGACAAACTCAGGCTGTTTTTAGTGGGACAATCGGGACAGGGAAGCCTTCTCAAGTGGGTCAATAAAACACCTGGGAGAGGGACATTTCTGTTGGAGAAGGAGGCGGAAGGCTGTGTGGGAGGAATTCTGCCGAATTACTCAGCTAAAAGTCCCTGTGCCCTGCCCTCCTGCTGGGCGGGGCTGCTTTGGGCGGAGTCAGCCTTTCCCCCTGCCCTTGGCATTCTATCAGGCTGTCTTCTGACCCAATTTCATTTCAAACCTTGTAAGAGAAACCCCTGTTCTCTGGTACATGACGCTTCCCTCCGTGGTGGCAGACCTCTCTCTCTCTCTCCGGTGCTGATTTTCTTTGGGTCGCATTTGCAGAACACTAGGCATTTCAGGGGCGGGGAAGAGGGCTGTCACCCACCACTGCACTAAGGAGGCAAATGTCCTAGGTCCACTCCTTCCCTCCTGGCAGCACCTCTGATGTCACCTGTACTTTTTCCTTTAATTCTAACTGCAAGCCCCCAGTGGGACAGAATCTATGAATGTCCTCACTCACAGATGGGGAAAATCCGGGGCACAGAGATGACAATGCCCAGAATCACACAGCTAAGCTTGGCTGCATGGAACTGTTCACTCAGTGATGTCCCCAGGCTGGGTTTGCCAAGGTTTGCCACGCAAACCTTGTCTCAGAGACTCAATCGGTCTATATCTTTCTCCCCTGCCTCTCTTTTCTTTCCTGCCCCCCACAGTCTCACAGGAAAGCTTAAGAAGTCAGGGAAGAGTCCACTCTAAAATAGACTGCACAGGGAATTGGAACCCACCAAGACGAAACCTCTCTTTTTCTTTTTCTTTCTTTCTTT
>NC_034592.1:152469215-152481110 GCF_900095145.1 Mus pahari
TTTCTCTGTGTAGCCCTGGCTGTCCTGGAACTCACTCTGTAGACCAGGCTGGCCTCGAACTCAGAAATCCGCCTGCCTCTGCCTCCCGAGTGCTGGGACTAAAGGCGTGTGCCACCATGCCCGGCTCTCTTTTTCTTTTTTAATCTGATATGTTGAGCCCATGTGCCGATTGTATCACGTGTGCACAGTGTCTCTCTAGCAAGTTCAGGTCAGCGGGAAGAGACGCTGTAGTTCCTATGGTAAAGAAAAGACACAAAGGGCCAGCAAGATGGCTGAGGCAATGGGGACTGGACGGTGATGGGACACTTGAGTTTCATCCCCAGAACCCACACAATGGAAAGGCACTGACTCCCCAAGTAATGCCCTGACCTACTACACACTTGAGCCACGGCACATGCGTCTGCTCACACGCACAGTAAATAAGTTTTAAAGTGGAAAGTATGTGTTTGTTTGAGCCAGGGTCTCTCCATTGTCCTGGAGCGCACACTAAGTAGATCAGGCTGGCCTTGAATTCACAAAAGACCTTCATTCCTCTGCCTCCCAAGTGCCCAGATTAAAGGCGTGTGCCACCGCACCTGGCTGAAAAAAAGATATTTTTTAAAAGCAGCAATGAACAAACAAAATAAAGACAGAACAAAATAAAAATAATAAATAATAAATAATAATAATAAAACAACCTGAACTCTAGCCTTAAAGTCTGGAGGGATATTTCTGTTCGCTTGACCACAAATAAGTTTTTCTTTGAAGTGAGGGGAGGCTAGGGGGCTAGAGAGATGAGGGACACACAACGTGGTTAAGAGCATTGGCTGCTCTTGTAGAAGACCCAGGTTTCATTCTTAACAGCCACATGGAGGCTCACACCACCTGTAACCCCAGTCCCCAGGGATGAAACACCATTCTCAGACATCAGGTGCATGGAGCAGAGACAACCAGGCAAAATACAACTATAGAAAAATAAGCGAAAAATAAATAAATAATTCTTACAAGTTTTGTATATATATATATATATATATATATATATATATATATATATATAGACACACACACACACACAAATGTAAATATATTAAAGTATATGTACGTGCGCATGTAAGTATCACTCCTACGCTTTCGATATAAGAGAAATGCTTTTCAGTCTTTAGAGGCAAGGCTGGAGGCCAACTAAGCTGCCAGCAGATTGACATCTCGTTTCTCGTGGAGTCTTTACAAGCCTCCAGTGTTCTCATTCTAAATCCACGTAATTGTTCCTGGTGGACGCAGAGCAGGCAGAAGCCCAGCTTCATACACACGGACTCGATAATGTTCCGGAAACTTCTTATTCCGGACCAAATCCTCCTATCTCTTCTCCTCTGGTGATTCATCCCTACCGCCTCCTGAAGAGGAAGTGAGCGGCGCACACACAGGCTTTCCTGTTCTTTTAAATCTTTTGTTTATTTTGTTTTTGTTGTTCTGGGGCTCTAAGGATAAATCCAAGCCCCTTGATTGTTATTAACGCTCTGCCGCTAAGCCACACCCCCAGCTTTCTTTGTCTGGAATTCCCTCACTCATTTCCCCCTTTGCCTGAGACCAGGTCTCCAGGTGTAACCTGGTTGGCTTAGGATTCACCAGGCTGGCCTCAGGCTCACATTCTGTCTCTGTCTCCTGAGTGCTAATCGATTAAGGCTATACACGCTGCTACATACATTGTAAAAAGCGAAGCACCTACTCTGTGAAATAACGCTGTAAATGATACTTAATCTTTTCCTCAGATGAATTTATTTTATGTTTACGTGTGTGACTGTTTTTCCTGCATACATGTACACTGTAAGCATGCCTGGTGTCCCGGGGCAGTTGGAAGAGTGCATTGGATTTCCTGGAACCATAGTCGAAAATAGCTGAATCCTGAAAATTTAACCCAGGTCTTTCCAAGAGCAACAAGTACTCTCAACCACTGAGCTGCCTCACCTGCTCCGCTGTGTGATCATTTTAAATCAATCAATTAATTATTGGGAATGGGTTTTGGTGGGGGAGGGGTTGGGAGGTCCACTTTGTGGTGTTGGTTCTCTCTGTTCGTTCATCTTTATTATGTTATTTCCAGGGACTAAATCAGGTCTTTTAGCTTGAAGGGTCATCTCTCCTATCCAGTACAGCTAAACAGTTTTTGTTTGTTTGTTTATTTGTTTGTTTTGTTTGGCTAAGCAAGGTGGCACACCCCTTTTATTTATTTTTATTTTTTTTATTTTTTGGTTTTTTGAGACAGGGTTTCTCTGTGTAGCCCTGGCTGTCCTGGAACTCACTCTGTAGACCAGGCTGGCCTCGAACTCAGAAATCCACCTGCCTCTGCCTCCCGAGTGCTGGGACTAAAGGCGTGTGCCACCACCACCCGGCGGCACACACTTTTAATCCCAGAATTTTGGAGGCAGGCAGAAGCAGGCAGGTCTCTGTGAGTTCCAGGCCAGCCTGGTCTACAGAGTAAGAAAAAAGAAGAGGAGGAGGAGGGAATAAGGAAGAAGAAGGAGGAGTGGGAGGAGGAGCAGGAGGGGGGAGGAGGGGCAGGAGGGGAGGGAGAGAAAAAGAAGGGAGAAGAGAGAAGAAATCAAAGCTTTTCTTTGAGAGTCAGAAGGATGTACACAAACACATATAAATACATACATACATATAATTAAGGACAAGGTTTAATCTTTTATGTGTGTGATTGCCTTGCCTGCATGTATATCTGTGCACATGTGCATCCCTGATGCCAGAGTAGGCCAGAGGAGGGAGTTGGAGTCCCTGGACCTGGAGTTAGAGATGGCTGTGAGCTACTCCTTGGATGCTGGGCACCAAACTTCCGTCCTCTGGGAGAGCAACCAGTGGATTTAACTGCCGGCTCGCTCCATCCTCTTTTTCTTTTGTGAAAGTGAGCCTCAGTCGGGCGTGGTGGCCACACCTTTAATCCCAGCGCTCAGGGGGCAGGAGGCTTTCTGAGTTCAAGGCCAGCCTGGTCTGCAAAGTGAGTTCCTGGATAGCCAGGGCAACACAGAGAAACCCTGTCTCAAAAAACAAAACAAAAACAAAAACGAAAGTTAACCTCGTGTAACTTAGACCGGCCTCGAATTAATTCACTAAGTAGCTGAGGATAGTCTTGAACTCCTGAACCTGTGGACTCCCAAATACTGAAATCAGAGACATGACTTAAAATGTCTGACTTAAAATTTTTAGTATCTTTCTATGAAGCAAAGAGCTCATACACACACACACACACACACACACACCAAAAAAAAAAAAAAAAAAGTGTCCCATGGAGCTGTTAACTTTTGTTAAATGGCCTTCCTTCCAGACTCTGGAAGTTTAAATAGAGGTCGGAGAATCCGTGAATGTTGTTCAGATTGTAGAATGCCTGCCTTGATGTGCGTTTCAGGTCTAGGCCTGAATTCCAGCATTTGAAGGAGAGGCGTGAAAGACTTCAATGGCTTTATTCTCTATACTAACAGCCCGCGGGCAGCCTGGTGGTAAACTAACTACACTGTGGAGAGTGTGGGGAGGTAGTATTTTGTGTCAACCTTGGCAGTAGAAAGGGATTTGATCCGCTAGGATTAATTAATCTATACTATGTAGACTATTACACGGAAAACAAACCAACAAAAAAACCAGGGTGTGTAGACGGAGCTAAGACCTCACAGGAGACTAGCAGGCAAACCACACTAAAGACAGGACAGAGGGGGACAGTCAGAGAGGGGACAGAGAAAGGAAGAGTTTTCTAAGGAAGGGGAACAGAATATGCAAAGTCCCTGGGCTAAGAAGGAGCAGGAGATTTTTTTTCTTTTTCTTTCTTTCTTTCTTTCTTTCTTTCTTTCTTTCTTTCTTTCTTTCTTTCTTTCTTCCTTTTTTTCATTCTTTTTTTTTTTTTGAGAACTAAATAAAGACAGAAAAGATCTAAAAATAAATAAATAAAACAGCAAGCGGGGCAGATGGGGAGAGAGGAGAAACCCGCAGCAGGCAGAAGAAAATGGGTTTGGTTCTGCTCTTTTGGGGGGGGGGGAGGTGGACTTCTTTGCTTTTCCCGATCCCTAGCTTTCTTCCAGAAGGGCATTAATCTTTCAGATGCTGCTCACTGCAAACCATGTGTCTGTGCTCTTCTTAGACACTTTCTACTACTAATTATTATTCTGTTTTATTTTCTTCTTGAGTGTATGCACGCAGATGTGTGTGTGTGTGTGTGTGTGTATACAAGTGTGAGTGCATGTGTGTATTTATGAGTGTGTATGCCCATGTGTGTGTGGGCCAAAGGTCGACCTTGGGCCTTCCTTTCTTTCTTTCTTTCTTTCTTTCTTTCTTTCTTTCTTTCTTTCTTTCTTTCTTTCTTTCTTTCTTAGGAATTGTGTGCCTTATTTTTTTTTTTTTTTTTTTTTGGTTTTTTGAGACAGGGTTTGGCTGTCCTGGAACTCACTTGGTAGACCAGGCTGGCCTCGAACTCAGAAATCTGCCTGCCTCTGCCTCCCGAGTGCTGGGATTAAAGGCCTGCGCCACCAGGCCCGGCTTGTGTGCCTTATTTTTGAGACAGGGTCTCCCACTGGCTCAGAGCTTACTGAGTAGGCCAGATTGGTTGGTGTGTGGGTGTGTGTGTGGGTGTGTGTGGGGGAGTGGGTCTGTCTGTCTGACTGTCTGTGTTCTGGGGGTGTGAACTCAACTCCTCACACTTGCAAGGCTAACTAACATCTCACCTACAGATCATTCTCTCTGGCCATGCTGGCTTCCTGTCAAACTAAAGGTGGTCCTTTTGCTTCAGCCTCCTGAGTATGAGGACTGGGTGTGAGGCACCCTGTCCGTCTGTCTTTGCCTGCCTGCCTGCCTGCCTGCCTGCCTTCCTTCTTTCCTTCCCTCCCTCCCCCCTCCTTCCTTCCCTCCATCCTTCCTTTTTTCTTTCTTTATCTGAGGTAGATTTTCACTCTGTAGCTCAGGCTTGCCTCAAGGTTTCTGTCACCATCCTGCCTCAGCCCCCCAAGTGCTGGGCTTTCAGGGTTGCTCTATTGAACTCAACTCTTGTCTGTTTACTTATCTGTCTGTCTGTCTATTATCTATCTATCTATCTATCTATCTATCTATCTATCTATCTATCTATCTATCATCTATCTATCTTATCTATCTTATCTTTTTGTTTGTTTGTTTGTTTGTTTGTCTGTTTTCGAGACAGGGTTTCTCTGTGTAGCCCTGGCTGTCCTGGAACTCACTCTGCAGACCAGGCTGGCCTCGAACTCAGAAATTTGCCTGCCTCTGCCTCCCAAGTGCTGGGATTAAAGGCATGTGCTGCCACGCCCAGCTATCTTATCTTATTCTATCTATCTATCTATCTATCTATCTATCTATCTATCTATCTATCTATCTATCTTTCCGGTCTCACTATGTAACCTTGACTGTCCTGGAACTTACTATATAGACAGGGCTGGCCTCAGACTCAGAGAGATCTGCCTGCCTCTGCCTCTTGGTTCTGGGATTAAATGTATCCATCACCACATCTGCCTGCTAACTAGTTTTTAAAGTTTGTAATCATCTTCTTCTTTGCTCACTTATTCCTTAGGTTTAGGAACGACCTCGGAGAAAGAACAGAATGTTCAGTATATTCCTGCATATGGCCCAGAGTAGTTTCTGTGTCTCACGGTTTCCTGGGTCTTTGGTTGTTTTTTGTTTTTTGTTTTTTTTAAAGACAGGATCTCAGACAGCCCAGCTTGTCCTCTGACTCACTACAAACCCAGAGGATGACTTAGAACTTCTGAGCTTCCAACCTTCATTCCTCAAGTAGTGGAGTTGCAGACATCGGTCACACCCAATTTATGGGGTGCTGGGATGAAATCCAGGGCCTCCCAAACGCTCTACACACACACTCTGCCAGCTGAGCCGCATCTCCAGCCCCTTCTTGGTGTTCTTCGCCCCCTAGCCTTGGCGTGAGACGGAACGTTTGTATGGGGTAGTCTTGGCTGTCACCCTGACTGGATTGAGAAATACTTTGAAGATAGTACATCACACCTCCCGGTGTGACACTGAATACTGACTGCACGGATGCTTTAATCCTTGGGCAGATTCAGTGGAAACGGTTACTGGGAGGCAGTGGCAAGGTCTCCCTGGCTGTAGCAAGCCCTGGTCCTTCCTGTCTCTCGATGGGAAGTCCTTGGCTCCACCCCCTCACACCACCCCATCCCACCCATGACCCACGAAACTGCTAGAAGCAGAGCAAACACATGCTTCCTCTCTTAAGCTGCTTCTGTCGAGCATTTTGTCATAATGTGGAAAAATAGGAATTAATACAATCGTGTTGTCAACACTGGCATGGTAATTTGGAAGATCCTCAAAAGCCTTCTAAAAGTCATTTACTTGTTTAGCGTGTGCACTTGGGGGGAGGGGAAAGAGAGCGTGTGGAGGTCTGAGGACAATCTTTGGGAGTTTGTTTTTTCCTCTTCTCTTGTGTGGGCTCTGGGGATCAAATTTAGATTGTTAAGCATGGCAGGAAGTACCTTTACCAACTGAGCCATCTACTACTGACTTTAGACTTCCAAATGATGCTAAATATACAAAGCAGGTTTTATTTTATTTTACTTTATTTTATTTTGAGATCACATTTCCCACCATGTAATAACCCTGTCTTTACTACCTCCTGAGGGAAAAGGTGTGCACCATTATATAATTCTTGTTTATTTATTTTATGTTTATGGGTTTTTTGCTTGGATGTATGTTTTTATTTTTTTATTTTTATTTTTTTATAATAATATTTTTTTTAATTTATTTATTTATTATATTTAAGTACACTGTAGCTGTCTTCAGACACTCCGGAAGAGGGCGTCAGATCTTGTTACAGATGGTTGTGAGCCACTATATGGTTGCTGGGATTTGAACTCTGGACCTTCGGAAGAGCAGTCGGGTGCTCTTACCTACTGAGCCATCTCACCAGCCCCATAATAATATTTTTTAAATTTTATTATATATAAGTACACTATAGCTGTCTTCAGATACTCCAGAAGAGGGCGTCAGATCTTGTTACGGATGGTTATGAGCCACCATGTGGTTGCTGGGATTTGAACTCCGGACCTTTGGAAGAGCAGTCGGGTGCTCTTACCCGCTGAGCCATCTCACCAGCCCAGATGTATGTTTTTATATCTTGTGGGAGCCTGGTGCCTGCCAAGGCCAGAAGAGAGAATCAGGTCTGGTGTTATAGTGGGTTGTAAGCTGCCATGTGGGTATTGGGATCCGAACCCAGGTCCTCTGGACGAGCCCCCAGTGCTCTTAGCCTCAGAGCCAACTCTCCAGCTGGGATTCTTTCCTAAGAGAAATCAGTATCTTGGTTTCTTTTCCTGGTTCTGTGATAAAATATCCTGGCAAAACTAACTCAAGGGACCAAAGGTTTATTTCGGCTCACAGTTCAGTAGTACAATTCTTAGAGGGGAGGGTCTGGGAGGCAGGAGCTTAAAAGTCTGCTGGCTACAGTGTACCCCCAGAGAGCGATGGACACCTGCTGATTTCTCTTAAACAGTCCTGGACCCCTGCAGAGGGAATGGTGCCACCCACTGTTGAGTAGTTAAGTGGGGTCTTCCCACATCAATTAACCTAATCAAAACAGTCCTTCCATACAGGCCTCACTCAAGACAAGCCTAAGCTAAATAATCCCTTCCACGGTTGCCCAGATGCTGGCTCTCCTGTGAATCCAGCTGAAGGTAATACTACCCATCGTGTTGGCAAAGCAGACCCTGGTGTGAGCTTTGTAAAAGCCCAGTACTCTCTTCTTGAGCCATTGTGAAGGCTGGAACTGACATCACCTGGGAGACAAACCTCTGGGCACGCCTGTGAGGGGGTTGCTATGCGTGACAATGGATGGAAGATGATCTCTACTTCCTAGGGCTGAGGTGCAGAAATGGATGAAAAGGAAAGAAGCCAAGAACCAGTATTAGTCTCTCTCTGGTTCCTGACTTGAACTGGGCCGCCTCGACTTCTGTGTCGCCACGGACTGTGTCCCTCAAACGGTGAGCCCAAAATACGTTTCCTACCTTAAGTTTCTTGTGTCCAGTTCGCCACAGCAGTGAGAAAGCTGGCTACAACAATGGCGAGGGCTGGGGCCTATAGATCAATCACTAGGGTGCTTACTTGCCTGTTGTGCACAGAGGCCCGGAGTTGCATCCCAAGCAATGCATGAACTGGTCTCAGTAGAGCACTTCTGTCATCCCAGCACTCAGGAATGGGGGCATCCTGAGCGCCAGTGCACTGTAGTGAGTTCAAGACCATCCTGGGTTAGAGAGTTAGAAACTCCAAAAGCAAGTGAGTAAAAACTAAGGACACTTTTATCTTTTATAATGATGACCTTCCATTTATAAATATCAGCATGGGGCTGGAGAGATGGCCCAGCAGTTAAGAGCACGTTTCAGAGTTTAAGAGTTGTTTCAGAGGACGGGAGTTCAGTTCCCAGCATCCACAGAAGGCAGCTCACGAGTGCCTGTTACTCTCTCTTCAGGGCATCTGATGCCCTTTGCTGGCTTTCTCTGGCACCTACCCTCACATGCACCTACCCATATACGCACCCACATACACAATTTAAAAAAAAATACAAATAAAATTGTAAAGAAATACCTGCGCTGGAGAAATAGCTCACCGGTTAAGCACACTGGATGCTCTTTCAGAGGACCTACATTTCATTCCCAGAATGCACTCAGTGGCTCACAATCCATCTATAACTGCTCTTAACTGCTGAGCCACCTCCCCAGACCTCTTGTCTGTTTTTGTGACAAGGTCTCAAAACTAGCTTCAAACTCACCATGTAGCTGAGGATGACTTTAAACTCCTGATCCTCCTGCCTCTCATTTCCAGATGCTGGGATTATAAGGCGGTGCTGAAAAGCCCAGCTTGTATGTGGGGTTTCACACAAGCTAGGCAGGCGCTTCACCTGAGCAGCACCTCCATCCTCCATCCTCCATCCTCCATCCTCCATCCTCCAACTGGTGTTACTGTTGCTTTTGTTGTTTTTTATCTGGTAGTGTGGATCTAAAACAGGGCTTCCCACATGTTAGGCAGGGATGGCTACTGAACTATATGTCCCTAGTTAAACCTCACCCCATCCCATGTGTGTGTGTGTGTGTGTGTGTGTGTGTGTGTGTGTGTGTGTATCTTTCCTTCCTTCCCTTCCTTCCTCACTATGTAGCCCTGGCTATCCTGGAATTCACTAGGTCTGGCTTAGAGCTTGCAGAAGGGGCTAGAGAGGTGGCTCATCAGTTAGTTAAGAACATGAGCTGTTAAGGACCTGAGCTCAGTTCTCCAACTCCAGAGGATCCCACACCTTCTTCTGGCTGCTTCCAGGACACACACACACACACACACACACACACACACACAAGTCACCTCTAAAAAACAAAACAGAATTTGAGAGTAATCCTTCTTCCTCGGGCTTCTGAGTTCAGGGGTGTCAGGCTCCAATCACCATGCTCCATTTATACTGGTGCACAAGATGGAATCTAGGGCCTCCATACATGCCAGGCAAGCACTCTGCTCGCTGATCTACACCCAGGCCCCATTGCTGGTTTCTATAGCTCTGCTAAGAATGGTTTTATGGCCAGGAGGTGGTGGTACAGCCTTTAATCCCTGCACTCGGGGTGGAAGTGGAAGGGTGGGGTGGGCAAAGCAGAGGCAGGTAAATCTCTATGAGTTCCAGGCCAGCCTGGTCTACAGAGCGAGTTCCAGGCCATTCAGGGCCACACAGAGAAACCCTGCCTAGAAAAATCAAATTAAATAAATATATAATAAGGATTGGCTTTATGTTTTATAATTGAGAAAAAATCAAAGGAAAATTAATTTTACATTATGTAAGTTTCCGTTTGGTATCCAAACATTAAATTATATCAGAACAGTTATGTGGGTGGCGAATTTAGTTATTTTCTCTACTTGATTTTGCTCTCACATAGCTGGGTAGGTGCGCCAAAGGTCTAGAATATTGATGGAAAATACTGGCTGACTACTGTCCTCAGGGTCATTTGAAGAGAGATTTAGTTTAAGTGACCAATGGAGGTACATTCAAGTGAAGTCACAGCAGATCTGAGAGCCCTGAGGTAGGATGGCATGGGTGTCTGTGTTCCTAGCAAGACAAGGGAGCTCACTTTGACCTCTGCAGAGCAGAGAAGGGAAGCAGAAGGGGATCAGACCACGCCAGTCCTCGGCGAGAACATCGGCTCCACACCCTCCCAGATGGATCCATAGCAGCTTTGAGATGAAAAGATGAAAGACGGTGTATGGGTGGTAACTGGGCTTATTTAGACAGGACGTCTGTGTTTAAGAATAAGCTGGCTGGAGATGCAGACTCCTGTCCCAGCACTTGAGAAGCAGAGGAAGATTGAGAATTCAAGACCACCTTGGGCCGGCTACATAGTAAGATACTGTTTGGTCTGGAGAGCTGGCTCAACGGTTAAGATCCGCCTGCCTCTGCCTCCCAAGTGCTGGGATTAAAGGCGTGCGCCACCACGCCCGGTTTAGAGAATGGCCTTGAACTCCTGCATCTACTCCCAAGTACTGGATTACAAGCATGTGCCACCACTGCAGGGATTTTTGTTGCTGGAGAGAGAATCCAGGGCTCCCTGCATTTGAGGCAAGCACTCCTCCATTTGAGTAGACTGTCAGTCCCTGATTTGGGTCTTTTGGTTTTGTTTTTGAAGTATTGGAGGTATAGCAACGGCCATGTACAATCTAGGCAAGCACTCTACCACGAAACCACACCTCCGAATCCTACATTGCTTTTTGCACTTTTATTTATTGCTGTTCTCTTGTTTGTTTTTTGAGACAGGGAATCTACAGGGAGTCTGGGTTGGTCTCCAAGTCGTTCCCTACCTTCTGCCTCTGTGCTGGGATCAGAGGTGTGTGTGTGTGCGTGTGTGTCTGTGTATGTGTGTGAGAGAGTGTCTGTCTGTCTGTGTGTGTGTGCATACATGTGTGTGTCTGTCTCTGTGTCTGTGTGTGTGTCTGTGTGTGCATATGTGTGTCTATATGTGTACATGTGCATGTGTTTGTGTGTGTGTCTGTGTGTGCATATGTGTGCGTGTGTGTGTCTGTGTGTTTGTGTGTGTGTGTTTGTGTGTGTGCATGTGTGCGTGTGTTTGTGTGTGCATATGTGTGCGTGTGTTTGTGTGTGTGTGTCTGTGTGTGTTTATTTTGAGGCGGGGTCTAGCTACGGAACTATGTATTTGCCTTGGAATTTTCCATCCTCCTGCTCCACCCCTTGCTTGCTGTTGGTTTTTAACACTAGCTAGCATTTTGCTATCCCAAAGGAAACTCTCAGATCACACAGACACCTAGAACACAAGAAATGCTTCAACAACTGACAAACCTCAGACTTCCTGTCTTTCTGTAATTACCCTTCCTCTTTCCCCTTCTTCCATTTGCTAATACTCTCTGGGGCCAAGGCTGTGTCTGCCTCAGTTTCTAGGTAGATCAGCCTAAAAGGACATTCCTTGCTGTGTTCCATAGAGTCTCAGCCATGCAACAAGCTATTCAAAACAGACCTGTAGGGTTTTGCAAAGATGCCAGCATTTTAATATGTCATCAGAACACGCCAGGATGCAATCTATGACACACTAGGGCCAGCATTTCCTCTAACTTCTCTACAGTCCTTGCTCAGTCACTGTCTTACTTTTCTATTGTTGCGATAAAACACCGTGACCGAAAGCACTCAGGAAGGGGATAGATTAGTTCATTTCACAGCTCTCAGGTCTGTCACTCCTCACTGAGGGGACCAGAACTGGCAGGAACCTGGAGACAGGAGCTGGGGCAGAGGCCATGGAGGGGCGCTGCTGACTGGCAAAAAAAAAAAGAAAGAAAGAAAGAAAGAAAAGAAAATGTTCCGCAGATTAGTCGTCAGGGTATTTTGTCTGTGCAGATGTTTGTGTCTCACCTTTTTGCCTGATGTTCACGGGGGGG
>NC_034592.1:152481255-152483880 GCF_900095145.1 Mus pahari
AGCCCTGGCTGTCCTGGAACTCACTTTGTAGACCAGGCTGGCCTCCAACTCAGAAATCCACCTGCCTCTGCCTCCCAAGTGCTGGGATTAAAGGCATGCGCCACCACACCCAGAGTATGATTTTTTTTTTTTAAGAACACATTTCTTATGCAATCTGCGTTGCATTTCTTGAATGAGGAGCCCTTTGTGTGGACAGTGCTGTTAAAATCTAGGCTGGTCCCAGGCCTTGAGATGATAACCCAGAGTGAAGAAGGAAGCAACTCACTCTTGTCCTGTAACCGAAAGTGTTCTTCACCAAGTTGCCTGCACACAGTCCCTCGTTGGGGCCTTCCCTTGGCTGCCACCAGTCCCTGTGTCCTCTGTGTGATGCTTGCTCCAAACAAGTAGCTGGGAACTCCATTTCTATTTTGTTTGTATGTATCTGTGCGTGTGTATATATATGCAATATACATATGTATGTGTGTATATGAATGTATGGTACATGCATGTGTGTATGTGTGTGTATATATGTATGGTGTATGCACGCATATATGTGTGTGTATGTGTATGTATGTGTATGTATGTATAGACATATGGTGTGTGCATGTGTGTATATGTATGTATATGTATATATGTATGGTATATGCATGCATATATATGTGTGTATGTATATGTATGTATAGACATGGTGTATGCATGTGTGTATGTATGTGTGTATATGTATGTTACATATATATGTGTATATGTATGTATATATGTATGTATGGTGTATGCATGCAAGCATGTATGTATAGTGTATATATATATGTATTATGTGTATGTATGTATAGACATATGATGCATGCATGTGTGTATGTGTATGTATGTAAGTATGATGTGTACATGCATGTGTGTTATGTATGTACATGCCACAGCCAGTCAATTGGGCATTAAAGTCAGCCTGCATGAGACCCTGTCTCAGAGAGTGTTCATTGGCTAAAATGTCAGCCAGGCAGGCAGCACATATATCAGTAATTCCCACATTCTACTGGAGACTCTCGGTGGAGATAAGAGAATGGCCTGGCATCTCAGCAGCTCTCTAGCCAGGCATGTGCCATTGAAGCTTAGAAACTAGAGGCTGCTTGAGGTGGAAGCAGAGAGCTGAGTCCTGAAAGGTGTCCCTGACATCCACTGAATCTAATTCTCAAACCATGTCAGATGGTGTCCACTGACTGACATGCCTTTAGCGGGGCAGGGCCTGAGGTGGGTGGACTTGGGCTGCTCCCCAGCCGCTCTCCTTTCCAAACCTTACTGCTCCTCAGCAGCGCCTTGACTGTTCCTATTCTTGGGGAAGAAGCTCAGTTGTTTTCTTTTAAAGATGGATTTGCCTGTCTGTGTGTGCGCATGCGTGGGAGTGCAGGCTCCTCAAGAGGCTGAACAAGGGCTTCAGATCCCCTAAAGCTGGAGTTAGAGGCAGTGGGGAACTAACTGCCTGACTTGGGTGCTGGGAAACTCTGGAAAAGCCACAAGTGCCCTTACAAACTAAACCGCTGCTCCAGCCCCAGGTTTGTGTATTTTTAATCCTGCCGACTTCAGTGTATGTGTTGAACATGGAAGACACATCTGCCTTGGGGGTGGGGGCAGCACATCCTAAATACAACCTGGGACAGCCACTTTCCTCTTCTCTCCTATAGCCTGATTGAGTCACGTTAGCACGGTCTTTGCCAAAATGGAAGGTTTACAAAATAGTAGCAAGTGTTCTCGGTGTGACTCATCAGAACCACAGGCATCGTCGGATGGGTATCATTGTAGTTTTAAAAACAGGATCGCATGTAGTTGAAGGTGGTCTTGAATACACACACAATAAGGCTGAAGCTGACCTAAACTTGTAATCTTCCTGCTTCTACCTGTAAGTGTCTGGAGGAGAGGCCTGCTCCAACTCATCCGGTTTGGTCTGGTCTTTGAACCAATGTAGGAGTTCCAAACCATTCAGGGCTGCCGGGGCAAAGAAACAAAAACACACAAACAGCTGCTTGCTGTGACACGTGCACTTAATCCCAGAACTTGAAGGTGGCACAAAGGCAGTTAGATCCTTGAATTCTGGGTCAGTCTGGTCTACAGAGTGAGTTCCAGGATAGCCAGGGCTATACAGAGAAACCCTGTCCTAGGGAGGAGGGGTGGGGGGAGAGGAGCAAAAATTAAAGGAAAAGATTAAGTGGGGTTTTTTTGTTTGTTTTGTTGTTCTTGTTATTTGTTTTTTGTTTTTGAAACCAGGGTTTTACTATGTCTCCCACCATAACTGGTAAAAATGTTGGTTCTGTGGTCCACTGATGTTCATATTTAATGTTCAAAAAACTGGGCCAGAGGCTAGGAATACAATTCGTCATTTGCTTCTTTTTCAGAGGACCTGGGTTTGATTCCCAGCAACAGCATTCGGCTCACAAACATCCATAACTCCACTTCCAGGGGATCCAATACCTTATACCTTCTAATGACCTCCTCAGGCATGCAGGTGTGCAGGTGGGGTTGGTGGTGGTGGCGTGTGTGTGTGTGTGTGTGTGTGTGTGTGTGTGTGTGCGCGCGCGCGCGCGCGCTCAGGTAAAACACTCATGCATATAAAGTTTGAAAATCTAAAAAAAAAAAAAAAAAAAAAAAAAAAAAAAAAAA